>NC_051861.1:68199235-68499235 GCF_015732765.1 Culex quinquefasciatus | reverse complement strand
CCCGCGGCGATTCGCGGACTATAATTCATCCGCCGAAAACTACTGCGCGAAAACGTAAACAAACCAGCCCGTCACGAACGCAAAAGCTGTCTGTCTGCCGATTGCCGATTCCTGTCACGACAGGTCGCGCGCGTTGCGTGCGACCAGTGAACGAAAGAAGAGAGAAAAGAGAGTGAGCGAGCGCGTGGGCTCACTTTTGCGCTTTGCGATGAAATTTTATATGCGGTAAAATACTTTTTAATGTGATTAGTTTAACTAGTGTATTTAAAGTAAATTAAAGTAAAAAAACGTTACTTAATCCACCTAGGTGAATGGGGGCTTCCTCTTCTCGGTTCATACAAAAATTTGTGTATTGAGAATGTACATGTATAATATACATTGTATATATATATATATATATATATATATATATATATATATATATATATATATATATATATATATATATATATATATATATATATATATATATATATATATATATATATATATATATATATATATATATATATATATATACAGCAGTTCCATATGAAAGTTAAAGAAAAAATAAAAGTGCTTCGATTTGGCTCAAAATTTTTCTGGAGTTCCTTGGCCAAAATAATTAGACCCGTATTTTTGTTTGGCCATTAGGGTGGTACGTCATGGTCCGAAAATGGTTTTCGTCGATTTTCACAAAAACCACTTTTTCAAAAATCATAACTTCGCTCCATTCAACCGATTTTAGCTGTCTAGGTGCAAATGAAAGATGATAAGTTGGACCAAGAAAAATAATGGGAGTTTCAAAATCTAGCCTAACATTTGAAAAAGTCTAATGAAAACATCAAATGCCGTTTTGACGGTGTCTGGACCAAAGAGCCTATATCTGAAAATATTTTTAACGGATTCCTCGGACAATTTTACATAACATATTAAAAATTGGGCGAGGTTCATTAACAGGATTCAGAGATATGATTTTTGAAAATAAAATCCGCGACGCGCGCGCGAAAACGGGAGATTGACGAAATCGGCAAAAAATCAACTTTTTTCACTAAAACTGCGATAACTCGAAAATTTCAGCGATGACCTATAAATGTTAGGGTACCAAAAGTTGCGTATTTCAATTACGAAAATTTTGGTACCCTAACATCTATAGGTCATCGCTGAAATTTTCTAGTTATCGCAGTTTTAGTGAAAAAAGTTGATTTTTTGCCGATTTCGTCAATTTCTCGTTTTCGCGCGCGGCGCGTCGAAAAACCCGGATTTTATTTTCAAAAAATCATATCTCTGAATCCTGTTAATGAACCTCACCCAATTTTTGATATATTATGTAAAATTGTTCGAGGAATCCGTTAAAAATATTTTCAGATATAGGCTCTTTGGTCCAGACACCGTCAAAACGGCATTTGATGTTTTCATAAGACTTTTTCAAATGTTAGGCTAGATTTTTGAAACTCCACATTATTTTTTCTTGAAAGTCCAACTTATCATCTTTCATTTGCACCCTAGACAGCTAAAATCGGTTGAAATGGAGCGAAGTTATGATTTTTTGAAAAAAGTGGTTTTTGTGAAAATCGACGAAAATGGCCATTTTCGACCACCCTAACACGGCGTAGGCCACCCTAATGGCCAAACAAAAATACGGGTCTAATTATTTTGGCCAAGGAACCCCAGAAAAATTTTGAGCCTGATCGGAGAACTTTTATTTTTTTCTTTAACTTTCATATGGAACTGCTGTATATATATATATATATATATATATATATATATATATATATATATATATATATATATATATATATATATATATATATATATATATATATATATATATATATATATATATATATATATAGACGATTCGTTGATTCAACTAAATTGCTAATATTATTGTTCACAATGATAAAGCTTAATTTTCTGTGTACCATGACACTTTATACGACCGCAAAGGATTTAAAATGGATTTTAAAACAATTTAAAGAAAAACTTTGTGATCCTTTTGACAGAAAGAATATTACTTTACAAAGTATATAGCCTATAGACTTACTAAATCGAATGATATTTATACCAGTAAAAGTAAAATAGGCCTACGGTCTGTCGACGAAAATCCATGTAACCAGTGCACGCGAGCTGTCTAATGCTGTCACGGCTTAAAAACTAATGCAGTGCTCGAACGATTCATAATTTCCGTAAACTCACTCTCTCTCGCATTCCGCTCTCACATTCCGTAGCTAAAGCGAAAATTTAAGAAAGGGTAAAAAGTGTATCGCTAACGGAGTCGATCGATGGCTCAAGAAAAGGTATCTAAGAACACATTACATATTGTCATTTCCCGAAATGACTTGACTTGTCTTGGCTTGGCTAAGACATTTTAGAAGCTATTCTGGACCTGATTTGAGGTCGGGTGGAATCTTTGCATGCTGGACGCGATTTACAAAGGGAATTTTATTTCCTAAGATGACATTCGAAGCACGATGAAAAATGCTTTCGAGTGAAGTATAATAGTTCTGGGTTTTTTAGCCGGATGGGCGAACCAGCATGTGATAATGCCTTGGTATCGTCAAAAATACCAGTTTAGCGCAGATATTAACGACTAAGCTTAATAATTCGTCGAGATATGTATCTCAGTGGATTGGGTTTTGAAAGAGCTTTACAAAAATTTGCAACATGCCAACATTTTGGTTGATTTTGGCCTCGTTTTAGTCGATTTGGAGGCGTCTGAATGTTAACAGTTTTCTTAAAGTGGCTGTAACTTTGGCAAATTTCAATGGATTTTTGTCCCGTTTCAGCCAGGGATGGAGGACATTCCAGACTACCTAGTTGTGCAAAAATGAAGCAATTTTGAAAATTTTTCATCGTTTTTTGTTTTTTGATTTTAGTTTTGCAAATCGTTTTTCGTAAATATCTTTTGACAGGAAAGGGCTACGGGGAAGATTTTCAATAGCGACTTATCGGAAGCTAAGAGGGATCGAATGCAACCGGAAGTGTCCAAATCCGTTCAGCCATTTCCGAGAAATCGCAGTGACATTTTTTGGCCAATTTTCAAGTGATTTTATATGGCATTCCTCGGAGAGGAAGCCAAAACTCGGGTTCCCCAAAATAAAATAATCTGCCGTAAACCAATTGCGACCAGTTGGTCGCGTTTTTGTTGCACTCTTCTCAGCAAGTCGAGTCGGTGTAGTGAGCTAGGGCGCGCACCAGAGTTTTATTTTTGGCCGGTGTGTGCCCCGTGGGTTCGAATCTCGTTCTCTCCGCTGCTCGCTCTCTGAGTTGATATGTTTGTTTTTTTTCTCTGCGCGTAGTCGAGCAATCTTCCGGCCGGAAGGTGCTCGACTTGAGTTTTCGAGCAATCTTCCGGCCGCTCGACTTTTGAGGCTATTCTGGACCTGATTTGAGGTCGGGTGGAATCTTTGCATGCTGGACGCGATTTACAAAGGGAATTTTATTTCCTAAGATGACATTCGAAGCACGATGAAAAATGCTTTCGAGTGAAGTATAATAGTTCTGGGTTTTTTAGCCGGATGGGCGAACCAGCATGTGATAATGCCTTGGTATCGTCAAAAATACCAGTTTAGCGCAGATATTAACGACTAAGCTTAATAATTCGTCGAGATATGTATCTCAGTGGATTGGGTTTTGAAAGAGCTTTACAAAATGTGCAACATGCCAACATTTTGGTTGATTTTGGCCTCGTTTTAGTCGATTTGGAGGCGTCTGAATGTTAACAGTTTTCTTAAAGTGGCTGTAACTTTGGCAAATTTCAATGGATTTTTGTCCCGTTTCAGCCAGGGATGGAGGACATTCCAGACTACCTAGTTGTGCAAAAATGAAGCAATTTTGAAAATTTTTCATCGTTTTTTGTTTTTGATTTTAGTTTTGCAAATCGTTTTTCGTAAATATCTTTTGACAGGAAAGGGCTACGGGGAAGATTTTCAATAGCGACTTATCGGAAGCTAAGAGGGATCGAATGCAACCGGAAGTGTCCAAATCCGTTCAGCCATTTCCGAGAAATCGCAGTGACATTTTTTGGCCAATTTTCAAGTGATTTTATATGGCATTCCTCGGAGAGGAAGCCAAAACTCGGGTTCCCCAAAATAAAATAATCTGCCGTAAACCAATTGCGACCAGTTGGTCGCGTTTTTGTTGCACTCTTCTCAGCAAGTCGAGTCGGTGTAGTGAGCTAGGGCGCGCACCAGAGTTTTATTTTTGGCCGGTGTGTGCCCCGTGGGTTCGAATCTCGTTCTCTCCCGCTGCTCGCTCTCTGAGTTGATATGTTTGTTTTTTTTTTTCTCTCTGCGCGTAGTCGAGCAATCTTCCGGCCGGAAGGTGCTCGACTTGAGTTTTCGAGCAATCTTCCGGCCGCTCGACTTTTGAGGCTATTCTGGACCTGATTTGAGGTCGGGTGGAATCTTTGCATGCTGGACGCGATTTACAAAGGGAATTTTATTTCCTAAGATGACATTCGAAGCACGATGAAAAATGCTTTCGAGTGAAGTATAATAGTTCTGGGTTTTTTAGCCGGATGGGCGAACCAGCATGTGATAATGCCTTGGTATCGTCAAAAATACCAGTTTAGCGCAGATATTAACGACTAAGCTTAATAATTCGTCGAGATATGTATCTCAGTGGATTGGGTTTTGAAAGAGCTTTACAAAAATGTGCAACATGCCAACATTTTGGTTGATTTTGGCCTCGTTTTAGTCGATTTGGAGGCGTCTGAATGCTAACAGTTTTCTTAAAGTGGCTGTAACTTTGGCAAATTTCAATGGATTTTTGTCCCGTTTCAGCCAGGGATGGAGGACATTCCAGACTACCTAGTTGTGCAAAAATGAAGCAATTTTGAAAATTTTTCATCGTTTTTTGTTTTTTGATTTTAGTTTTGCAAATCGTTTTTCGTAAATATCTTTTGACAGGAAAGGGCTACGGGGAAGATTTTCAATAGCGACTTATCGGAAGCTAAGAGGGATCGAATGCAACCGGAAGTGTCCAAATCCGTTCAGCCATTTCCGAGAAATCGCAGTGACATTTTTTGGCCAATTTTCAAGTGATTTTATATGGCATTCCTCGGAGAGGAAGCCAAAACTCGGGTTCCCCCAAAATAAAATAATCTGCCGTAAACCAATTGCGACCAGTTGGTCGCGTTTTTGTTGCACTCTTCTCAGCAAGTCGAGTCGGTGTAGTGAGCTAGGCGCGCACCAGAGTTTTATTTTTGGCCGGTGTGTGCCCCGTGGGTTCGAATCTCGTTCTCTCCCGCTGCTCGCTCTCTGAGCTGATATGTTTGTTTTTTTTCTCTGCGCGTAGTCGAGCAATCTTCCGGCCGGAAGGTGCTCGACTTGAGTTTTCGAGCAATCTTCCGGCCGCTCGACTTTTGAGGCTATTCTGGACCTGATTTGAGGTCGGGTGGAATCTTTGCATGCTGGACGCGATTTACAAAGGGAATTTTATTTCCTAAGATGACATTCGAAGCACGATGAAAAATGCTTTCGAGTGAAGTATAATAGTTCTGGGTTTTTAGCCGGATGGGCGAACCAGCATGTGATAATGCCTTGGTATCGTCAAAAATACCAGTTTAGCGCAGATATTAACGACTAAGCTTAATAATTCGTCGAGATATGTATCTCAGTGGATTGGGTTTTGAAAGAGCTTTACAAAATGTGCAACATGCCAACATTTTGGTTGATTTTGGCCTCGTTTTAGTCGATTTGGAGGCGTCTGAATGTTAACAGTTTTCTTAAAGTGGCTGTAACTTTGGCAAATTTCAATGGATTTTTGTCCCGTTTCAGCCAGGGATGGAGGACATTCCAGACTACCTAGTTGTGCAAAAATGAAGCAATTTTGAAAATTTTTCATCGTTTTTTGTTTTTTGATTTTAGTTTTGCAAATCGTTTTTCGTAAATATCTTTGACAGGAAAGGGCTACGGGGAAGATTTTCAATAGCGACTTATCGGAAGCTAAGAGGGATCGAATGCAACCGGAAGTGTCCAAATCCGTTCAGCCATTTCCGAGAAATCGCAGTGACATTTTTGGCCAATTTTCAAGTGATTTTATATGGCATTCCTCGGAGAGGAAGCCAAAACTCGGGTTCCCCAAAATAAAATAATCTGCCGTAACCAATTGCGACCAGTTGGTCGCGTTTTTGTTGCACTCTTCTCAGCAAGTCGAGTCGGTGTAGTGAGCTAGGGCGCGCACCAGAGTTTTATTTTTGGCCGGTGTGTGCCCCGTGGGTTCGAATCTCGTTCTCTCCGCTGCTCGCTCTCTGAGCTGATATGTTTGTTTTTTTTCTCTGCGCGTAGTCGAGCAATCTTCCGGCCGGAAGGTGCTCGACTTGAGTTTTCGAGCAATCTTCCGGCCGCTCGACTTTTGAGGCTATTCTGGACCTGATTTGAGGTCGGGTGGAATCTTTGCATGCTGGACGCGATTTACAAAGGGAATTTTATTTCCTAAGATGACATTCGAAGCACGATGAAAATGCTTTCGAGTGAAGTATAATAGTTCTGGGTTTTTAGCCGGATGGGCGAACCAGCATGTGATAATGCCTTGGTATCGTCAAAAATACCAGTTTAGCGCAGATATTAACGACTAAGCTTAATAATTCGTCGAGATATGTATCTCAGTGGATTGGGTTTTGAAAGAGCTTTACAAAATGTGCAACATGCCAACATTTTGGTTGATTTTGGCCTCGTTTTAGTCGATTTGGAGGCGTCTGAATGTTAACAGTTTTCTTAAAGTGGCTGTAACTTTGGCAAATTTCAATGGATTTTGTCCCGTTTCAGCCAGGGATGGAGGACATTCCAGACTACCTAGTTGTGCAAAAATGAAGCAATTTTGAAAATTTTTCATCGTTTTTTGTTTTTGATTTTAGTTTTGCAAATCGTTTTTCGTAAATATCTTTTGACAGGAAAGGGCTACGGGGAAGATTTTCAATAGCGACTTATCGGAAGCTAAGAGGGATCGAATGCAACCGGAAGTGTCCAATCCGTTCAGCCATTTCCGAGAAATCGCAGTGACATTTTTGGCCAATTTTCAAGTGATTTTATATGGCATTCCTCGGAGAGGAAGCCAAAACTCGGGTTCCCCAAAATAAAATAATCTGCCGTAAACCAATTGCGACCAGTTGGTCGCGTTTTTGTTGCACTCTTCTCAGCAAGTCGAGTCGGTGTAGTGAGCTAGGGCGCGCACCAGAGTTTTATTTTTGGCCGGTGTGTGCCCCGTGGGTTCGAATCTCGTTCTCTCCGCTGCTCGCTCTCTGAGCTGATATGTTTGTTTTTTTCTCTCTGCGCGTAGTCGAGCAATCTTCCGGCCGGAAGGTGCTCGACTTGAGTTTTCGAGCAATCTTCCGGCCGCTCGACTTTTGAGGCTATTCTGGACCTGATTTGAGGTCGGGTGGAATCTTTGCATGCTGGACGCGATTTACAAAGGGAATTTTATTTCCTAAGATGACATTCGAAGCACGATGAAAAATGCTTTCGAGTGAAGTATAATAGTTCTGGGTTTTTTAGCCGGATGGGCGAACCAGCATGTGATAATGCCTTGGTATCGTCAAAAATACCAGTTTAGCGCAGATATTAACGACTAAGCTTAATAATTCGTCGAGATATGTATCTCAGTGGATTGGGTTTTGAAAGAGCTTTACAAAATGTGCAACATGCCAACATTTTGGTTGATTTTGGCCTCGTTTTAGTCGATTTGGAGGCGTCTGAATGTTAACAGTTTTCTTAAAGTGGCTGTAACTTTGGCAAATTTCAATGGATTTTTGTCCCGTTTCAGCCAGGGATGGAGGACATTCCAGACTACCTAGTTGTGCAAAAATGAAGCAATTTTGAAAATTTTTCATCGTTTTTTGTTTTTTGATTTTAGTTTTGCAAATCGTTTTTCGTAAATATCTTTTGACAGGAAAGGGCTACGGGAAGATTTTCAATAGCGACTTATCGGAAGCTAAGAGGGATCGAATGCAACCGGAAGTGTCCAAATCCGTTCAGCCATTTCCGAGAAATCGCAGTGACATTTTTGGCCAATTTTCAAGTGATTTTATATGGCATTCCTCGGAGAGGAAGCCAAAACTCGGGTTCCCCAAAATAAAATAATCTGCCGTAAACCAATTGCGACCAGTTGGTCGCGTTTTGTTGCACTCTTCTCAGCAAGTCGAGTCGGTGTAGTGAGCTAGGGCGCGCACCAGAGTTTTATTTTTGGCCGGTGTGCCCCGTGGGTTCGAATCTCGTTCTCTCCGCTGCTCGCTCTCTGAGTTGATATGTTTGTTTTTTTCTCTCTGCGCGTAGTCGAGCAATCTTCCGGCCGGAAGGTGCTCGACTTGAGTTTTCGAGCAATCTTCCGGCCGCTCGACTTTTGAGGCTATTCTGGACCTGATTTGAGGTCGGGTGGAATCTTTGCATGCTGGACGCGATTTACAAAGGGAATTTTATTTCCTAAGATGACATTCGAAGCACGATGAAAAATGCTTTCGAGTGAAGTATAATAGTTCTGGGTTTTTTAGCCGGATGGGCGAACCAGCATGTGATAATGCCTTGGTATCGTCAAAAATACCAGTTTAGCGCAGATATTAACGACTAAGCTTAATAATTCGTCGAGATATGTATCTCAGTGGATTGGGTTTTGAAAGAGCTTTACAAAAATGTGCAACATGCCAACATTTTGGTTGATTTTGGCCTCGTTTTAGTCGATTTGGAGGCGTCTGAATGTTAACAGTTTTCTTAAAGTGGCTGTAACTTTGGCAAATTTCAATGGATTTTTGTCCCGTTTCAGCCAGGGATGGAGGACATTCCAGACTACCTAGTTGTGCAAAAATGAAGCAATTTTGAAAATTTTTCATCGTTTTTTGTTTTTGATTTTAGTTTTGCAAATCGTTTTTCGTAAATATCTTTTGACAGGAAAGGGCTACGGGAAGATTTTCAATAGCGACTTATCGGAAGCTAAGAGGGATCGAATGCAACCGGAAGTGTCCAAATCCGTTCAGCCATTTCCGAGAAATCGCAGTGACATTTTTGGCCAATTTTCAAGTGATTTTATATGGCATTCCTCGGAGAGGAAGCCAAAACTCGGGTTCCCCCAAAATAAAATAATCTGCCGTAAACCAATTGCGACCAGTTGGTCGCGTTTTTGTTGCACTCTTCTCAGCAAGTCGAGTCGGTGTAGTGAGCTAGGGCGCGCACCAGAGTTTTATTTTTGGCCGGTGTGTGCCCCGTGGGTTCGAATCTCGTTCTCTCCCGCTGCTCGCTCTCTGAGTTGATATGTTTGTTTTTTTTTTCTCTCTGCGCGTAGTCGAGCAATCTTCCGGCCGGAAGGTGCTCGACTTGAGTTTTCGAGCAATCTTCCGGCCGCTCGACTTTTGAGGCTATTCTGGACCTGATTTGAGGTCGGGTGGAATCTTTGCATGCTGGACGCGATTTACAAAGGGAATTTTATTTCCTAAGATGACATTCGAAGCACGATGAAAAATGCTTTCGAGTGAAGTATAATAGTTCTGGGTTTTTAGCCGGATGGGCGAACCAGCATGTGATAATGCCTTGGTATCGTCAAAAATACCAGTTTAGCGCAGATATTAACGACTAAGCTTAATAATTCGTCGAGATATGTATCTCAGTGGATTGGGTTTTGAAAGAGCTTTACAAAAATGTGCAACATGCCAACATTTTGGTTGATTTTGGCCTCGTTTTAGTCGATTTGGAGGCGTCTGAATGTTAACAGTTTTCTTAAAGTGGCTGTAACTTTGGCAAATTTCAATGGATTTTTGTCCCGTTTCAGCCAGGGATGGAGGACATTCCAGACTACCTAGTTGTGCAAAAATGAAGCAATTTTGAAAATTTTTCATCGTTTTTTGTTTTTGATTTTAGTTTTGCAAATCGTTTTTCGTAAATATCTTTTGACAGGAAAGGGCTACGGGAAGATTTTCAATAGCGACTTATCGGAAGCTAAGAGGGATCGAATGCAACCGGAAGTGTCCAAATCCGTTCAGCCATTTCCGAGAAATCGCAGTGACATTTTTTGGCCAATTTTCAAGTGATTTTATATGGCATTCCTCGGAGAGGAAGCCAAAAACACAATAAAAATGTCCATTAACAAAACTGCCATTTTAGCTAAGTCCCGCTTGAAAAAAAAAAATAACTTTATAAATCATCTCATAATCCAGGGTTTTCAAAAATATTCTAAGTGTAGGAAAAGTGAAATTTTGTCGAGGAGTGAAAATTTTGCTAAGTCCAACAAAAACAAGATAAAACTAGAAAATATCATCTCATGATAAAGAGGTCGAAATTTTTTCTAAGTCCCAAAATAAATTGGCTTTCGAAATTCTGCTAAGTCCAGCAAAAACAAGATAAAACAAAATAATATCATCTCATGATAAAGATTTCGAATTTTTTTCTAAGTCCCAAAATAATTTGGCTTTCGAAATTTTGCTAAGTCCAGTGAAAACATGATAAAACAAAATAATATCATCTCATGATAAAGAGGTCAATTTTTTTTCTAAGTCCCAAACTAATTCGGCTTTCGATTTTTTTCTAAGTCCGGTAATATCATGAGAAAATGAAAATTTATCATCTGATGCTAAAAGGTCCACAAACATAGAAAGGAACATGGGACGAACAAAAAAATAACATGAGTTGTTTTTGATATCATGGCATGTTTGCTATTTGTTCCAAAAACTCTTAAAATGCGCGCCAAAATCTATGTTCCTTTTTATGTTTGTAGACCTTTTATCATCAGTTGTTAAATTTTCATTTTCTCATGATATTACCGGACTTAGAAAAAAATCGAAAACCGAATTATTTTGGGACTTAGAAAAAAAATTGACCTCTTTATAATGAGATGATGTTATTTTGTTTTATCATGCTTTCACTGGACTTAGCAAAATTTCGAAAGCCAAATTATTTTAGGACTTAGAAAAAAATTCGAAATCTTTATCATGAGATGATATTATTTTGTTTTATCTTGTTTTTGCTGGACTTAGCAGAATTTCGAAAGCCAAATTATTTTGGGACTTAGAAAAAATTTCGACCTCTTCATCATGAGATGATATTTTCTAGTTTTATCTTGTTTTTGTTGGACTTAGTAAAATTTTCACTCCTTGACAAAATTTCACTTTTCCTACACTTAAAATATTTTTTAAAACCCTGGATTATGAGATGATTTATAAAGTTAATTTTTTCAAGCGGGACTTAGCTAAAATGACAGTTTTGTTAGTGGACATTTTTATTGATTTTTTTTCACTTTAATTTACTTTAAATGCACTAGTTAAACTAATCACATTAAAAAGTATTTTACCGCATATAAAATTTCATCGCAAAGCGCAAAATGAGCCCACGCGCTCGCTCACTCTCTTTTTCTCTTCTTTCGTTCAATGCTCGCACGCAACGCGCGCGACATGTCGTGACAGGAATCGGCAATCGGCAGACAGACAGCTTTTGCGTTCGTGGCGGGTTGGTTTGTGTACGTTTTCGCGCAGTAGTTTTCCGCGGATAAATTGTAATCCGCGAATCGCCGCAAGTTGTGAGTACGTTCTATGGCCGAGGGAGTGTGTGTTCGTTCGTTCCGTGGCATTTGGGAGCCGTGATATGTTGTGGTTAAGTGATTGTTTGTGTTTTTGTGGCGGGGGCTGCTGTGTTTGTTTACGTTTTGGTGCAGTAGTTTTCCACAGATTAACAACAGCCCGCGAATCGCCGCTGGTTGTAAGTGCGTATTTTGGCCGTGGGAATGTGCGTTCGTTGGTGTCGTTTTATGTGAGAGTTGCGAAATGTTGTAATTTATGTGAAAGTTGATGTTTCTGTGGCTCTGTGGAGAAGTTATGTTAGCGAAATCCTCCTGCTTACATGCCGCTGGTCATCGTTTCCTCCTCCTCCTCCTGCCGGTGCTGTTAAGACGTGGATCAACGCCGGAATGATTTTGGCGAATTTGACAGTTTTCGGTGGAGGAAAACAGCAGTGTCGATTTGTTTTGGTTTTTGTCGTCGCGTCATCAGAATCGCGATTTGTGGGGAAACTGTATTTGATCCGTGTGTTCTCGCGAGTGTGCGTGTGATTGTTTACGTTTCTGCATCATGGTGGTGATTGGGGACTGAACGTGAAACTGTGACATTGTTTCTATCGTTTTGGAGTGTCAGCGATAGAAGGATGAACCTTCCTCTTGTGATTCCGGAGGAGGTGGCTCGAAAGCAGTTTCACGGAGGAGGATGAGTCCACCTGAAACCCGACAAATATTTTTCGACGATTTTTAAAACTCAGATAAGTATTGCTTATTTTCTTTTTCTTTGTTTACTATTGAATTTTTAATTATTCCATAAATTTTGTTTGAGAATTGATGCTTTGTGTTTTATTTTCTCTTACAGATCTACTAACGGGCATTTTCTGGACATTCGGCTTCTAGTATTTTGTTTAGTTTGACCAATCAGCTGCAAAAATGGATTGTGCTGCAATCATATGCTCTCTGGATGCATTTGAAGAGGATTAACAAGGTATGTACGAGAATTATTATTTCAAAGTGAACCTATCACTTCAGTTTAGAAATTCTTTCAAACATTTCAATGTTTGTTAAGCAAAGTTTAGTTTTTCATTCTGTTATTTATGCTGATTTTGAATACACATTATTGACTTTTGACAGATTGATATAAAATTCTTAAAATAAATTATTTATTGATAAGGATTGCATATATTTTTTAGTTTCTTTCCTCTAAAGACCATATTTTTGTTTATTTTTTGTTGTTTGGGAATTTTATAAATTTAAATATTTGTATGAGACCGAGCCACGTAGCCCAGTTGTAACGCTTCCGCCTTGACAATATTTACAAATTTCTACACTTTCAAATAGGTTTGCTAGAATTTCAGGAAAATCCGTAGTAACATTTCAATGAATCTGCGTTTGTAAACAAGCAGTCTATCCCTCTTACTTAACGTGAACTGTCACTTGAGCAAAGGGATAGACTGCTTGTTTACAAACGCAGATTCGCCCTATGAACTGTTACTACGGAAATTTTCAGCGGCCAATGCAAATAAATAAGTGCATTATTGATTTGTTTAGTTCAATTGTACATATTTTCGAAGCTTTTTCTTTGACTTGGCTTTACAAAAAGTTTGATTTGTTTTAATATTGTTAGTAGTATGCAATTTTGGATGTAATTTTTTATTGCCCCCTGATTTTTCGGGCCAACTTTGAAGGGGGAGTGACAAAAACTTTAAATAAAATTTGTACCAGCCTTACTTATTCACACTAAACTTTGAATTAATTCGAATTATACGGCAAATGATACAGTCATCCCACATATTCGGAACACCCACAAATTCGGAACACTTTTGTGATAATTTGTCAAAAGCATGCCAAATGCATCTTTTCTGTGTACCCTACTATTTTTAGGACCTTTATTTGGACATTCTTTTGCTATTTCATTAATGTAGTATGTAGTATGTAGTACTTTTAAAACAAAAAACTGCATTTCGAGACTATTTTATTCAGAGCAGCAAATCGCTGCTTCCAAATTGCCTGTTCCATAATTGTGGGATGTTATTGTGCCTCCCACAATTGTGGAACACCTGAATTTAACTGATATTTTCACAAAAAAAAGTTAGCAGACCATTCATAAAACATTACTAAGCATGAGTTTTACTGGTTTCAGAATGTGAAGTCATTATTTTTATAAAAATATGTACCCCTGGAGCGATAAAAAAGATTGTTTACATCGTTAGAAAAAGTGTTCCGAATTTGTAGATTTCAAGGGTCGAAGTTTTTCTTCAAAACTTGATATAAAACGATAAAATTTGCAGTTGTTCGATACAGCATTCGAAAGATCGCAAAACAGCTTTCAAATGAAGGTTCAGTTATCGATTTTCTATGATTTTTGAATATTGGCCGATCTGTGAACTGTTCCTAATATGAGGGATGACTGTATACAAATATTTTTAAAAATTTAGATTGTCATTATATTAAGTCTTCCAGCAGATTGTTTGCTATAGTTTTTAATTTTAGGCTTATTCAATAAAAATAAATTTTACTCGAAAATCACATTATATCATTAAATTAATTTGTTTTATTAAAATACAATTGAAAAACAGTCTATATGAAACTTATATCTTCTTACTGTGTATTACGCTTTCTAAAGCATCCAAATTATTACAGAAAAAAATATCTGGAAACATCACAACTTGTTATGATACGTTTATGTTTTTGTATGTTTTTTTTTGCCCCATATCTTTGCAGGAAAAAAATGAACTGGTCGGGATAATTTTATGTTTATGGATGATATTTTTCCGCACCATAGCATGATAATTTGAAGTTTCCAACACGAACTTAAGTTGATAATTTTTTGATATGCGTAGAGTAAATTATGTTCGCGTTTATGTTTGATTAACTCTTAACTGGAAGTTAACAGGTACTTGACATGTTTGTGTTTTTGCGAACATGACAAGTTTTCAGGAAGATGTAACTTTCTGCCCGGGGGCCCGGGCAGAAAGTCGCATCATGGGACGAACAAAAAAATAACTTGAGTTGTTTTTGATATCATGGCATGTTTGATATTTGTTCCAAAAACTCTTAAAATGCGCGCCGAAATCTATGTTCCTTTCTATGTTTGTAGACCTTTTATCATCAGTTGATAAATTTTCATTTTCTCATGATATTACCGGACTTAGAAAAAATCGAAAGCCGAATTATTTTGGGACTTAGAAAAAAAATTGACCTCTTTATCATGAGATGATATTATTTTGTTTTATCATGTTTTCACTGGACTTAGCAAAATTTCGAAAGCCAAATTATTTTGGGACTTAGAAAAAAATTCGAAATCTTTATCATGAGATGATATTATTTTGTTTTATCTTGTTTTTGCTGGACTTAGCAGAATTTCGAAAGCCAAATTATTTTGGGACTTAGAAAAAATTTCGACCTCTTTATCATGAGATGATATTTTCTAGTTTTATCTTGTTTTTGTTGGACTTAGCAAAATTTTCACTCCTCGACAAAATTTCACTTTTCCTACACTTAGAATATTTTTGAAAACCCGAGATTATGAGATGATTTACAAGGTTAAATTTTTTCAATCGGGACTTAGCTAAAATGGCAGTTTTGTTAATGGACATTTTTATTGACTTTTTTCCACTTTAATTTACTTTAAATACACTAGTTAAACTAGTCACATTAAAAAGTATTTTACCGCATATAAAATTTCAACGCAAAGCGCAAAAATGAGCCCACGCGCTCGCTCACTCTTTCTTTTCTCTCTTCTTTCGTTCACTGCTCGCACGCAACGCGCGCGACATGTCGTGACAGGAATCGGCAATCGGCAGACAGACCAGGGTTGCCACAAATACAGATTTATCTGTATTTTAAAGATTTTTGAGGTGATGAGGTCATACAGAATCTGTATATAAAGAAATACAGATTTTAAGAAAAACATACAGATATACAGATTTTCCCGATTTTTTATTAAAATTAAATAATTTTAATTCATTAAATATTTTTTTTAATTGCTGGATGAGCCCACACATTAAATTTTAGATTGTATAGCATTTTTATGCATTAAAAAAACAATTAAGAATATTTTGCTTTTTGAAAAATTGTTTAAAAATGTCAATACAGATTCCAAATACAGATTTTCGTCCCCCTGATACAGATATACAGATTTTTGACCCTCAAAAATACAGAATCAAATGTGGCAACCCTGAGACAGACAGCTTTTGCGTTCGTGGCGGGCTGGTTTGTTTACGTTTTCGCGCAGTAGTTTTCCACGGATAAATTGTAGTCCGCGAATCGCCGCGGGTTGTGAGTACGTTCTGTGGCCGAGGGAGTGTGTGTTCGTCCGTTCCGTAGCGTTCGGGAGCCGTGATATGTTGTGTTTAAGTGATTGTTTGTGTTTTTATGGCTGGGGGCGAAGAAAAAGTTTCGCTCCGTGTTGACGGGTGCAAGGAAAGTTTCGGCCAAGCCGCTGCACCAGAAAAGTAATTATCTTGCCCAAGATGCTGCTGTGGATTAACGAGGAAAGGATTTTGGCGGATTCGCCAGGACAAGGGACAAGGGTTTGTTTACGTTTTTGGTGCAGTAGTTTTCCACTGATTAACAACAGCCTGCGAATCGCCGCGGGTTGTAAGTGCGTATTTTGGCCGTGGGAATGTGCGTTCGTTGGTGTCATTTTATGTGAGAGTTGCGAAATGTTGTTATTTATGTGAAAGTTGATGTTTTTGTGGCTCGTTGGAGAAGAAAAAGTTACGTTAGCGGGCCGCAGTTCGAAGAATCGAAATCCTCCTGCCTGCATGTCGCTGGTCATCATTCCTCCTCCTCCTCCAGCAGGTGCTATCAAGACGCGGATCAACGTCGGAATGATTTTGGCGAATTTGACAGTTCTCGGTGGAGGAAAACAGCAGTTTCGATTTGTTTTGGTTTTTTGTCGTCGCGTTATCAGAATCGCGATTTGTGGAGGAAACGTATTTGGTCCGTGTGTTTTCGCGAGTGTGCGTGTGATTGTTTACGTTTCTGAATCTTCCTCTTGTGATTCCGGAGGAGATGATTAAATTGTGTGGCTCGCAAGCAGTTTCACGGAGGAATATGAGTCTACTAGTCAACCGACAAATATTTTTCGACGATTTTTAAAACTCAGATAAGTATTGCTTGTTTTCTTTTTCTTTGTTTACTTTTGATTTTTTAATTATTCCATAAATTTTGTTTGAGAATTGATGCTTTGTGTTTTATTTTCTCTTACAGATCTACCAACGGGCATTTTCTGGACATTCGGCTTCTAGAATTTTGTTTACTTTGACCAATCAGCTGCAAAAATGGATTGTGCTGCAATCATATGCTCTCTGGATGCATTTGAAGAGGATTAACAAGGTAAATAAGTACGAGAATTATTATTTCAAAGTGAACCTATCACTTCAGTTTAGAAATTCTTTCAAACATTTCAATGTTTGTTTAGCAAAGTTCAGTTTTTCATTCTGTTATTTATGCTGATTTTGAATACACATTTTTGACTTTTGACAGATTGATATAAAATTCTTAAAATAAATTATTTATTGATAAGGATTGCATATATTTTTTAGATTCTTTCCTTTCAAGACCATATTTTTGTTTATTTTTTGTTGTTTGGGAATTTTATAAATTTAAATATTTGTATGAGACCGAGCCACGTAGCCCAGTTGTAACGCTTCCGCCTTGACAATATTTACAAATTTCTACACTTTCAAATAGGTTTGCTAGAATTTCAGGAAAATCCGTAGTCATAGGGCGAATCTGCGTTTGTAAACAAGCAGTCTATCCCCTCTTACTTAACGTGAACTGTCACTTGAGCAAAAGGGATAGACTGCTTGTTTACAAACGCAGATTCTATGAACTGTTACTACGGAAATTTTCAGCGGCCAATGCAAATAAATAAGTGCATTATTGATTTGTTTAGTTCAATTGTACATATTTTCGAAGCTTTTTCTTTGACTTGGCTTTACAAAAAGTTTGATTTGTTTTAATATTGTTAGTAGTATGCAATTTTGGATGTAATTTTTATTGCCCCTGATTTTTCGGGCCAACTTTGAAGGGGAGTGACAAAACTTTAAATAAAATTTGTACCAGCCTTACTTATTCACACTAAACTTTGAATTAATTCGAATTATACGGCAAATGATACAGTCATCCCACATATTCGGAACACCCACAAATTCGGAACACTTTTGTGATAATTTGTCAAAAGCATGCCAAATGCATCTTTTCTGTGTACCCTACTATTTTTAGGACCTTTATTTGGACATTCTTTTGCTATTTCATTAATGTAGTATGTAGTATGTAGTACTTTTAAAACAAAAAACTGCATTTCGAGACTATTTTATTCAGAGCAGCAAATCGCTGCTTCCAAATTGCCTGTTCCATAATTGTGGGATGTTATTGTGCCTCCCACAATTGTGGAACACCTGAATTTAACTGATATTTTCACAAAAAAGTTAGCAGACCATTCATAAAACATTACTAAGCATGAGTTTTACTGGTTTCAGAATGTGAAGTCATTTTTTTTATTAAAAATATGTACCCCTGGAGCGATAAAAAGATTGTTTACATCGTTAGAAAAAAGTGTTCCGAATTTGTAGATTTCAAGGGTCAATGTTTTTCTTTAAAAACTTGATATTTGCAGATGTTCGATACAGCATTCGAAAGATCGCAAAAACAGCTTTCAAATGAAGGTAAAAGCGAATCATTAAAGTAAAAAAGTAAATCTTTCCCAGTTCCTGAGGGGAACACCCGTGAAGAGTATCGGGGCCGGCATTTTCAAAGCGGATTCAGTGGCAGTTTTTCACTCAACTAATGTTAACATGTTAAGGTTAATGTTAACATTCCATAGGTCGCCTCCCTAAGGTGTCGTGATAAGGTCCAGTTTGTGACGATACACTACCTTCCCTTTACTAAGCAATCGAATCCAGAAGGGAAAAGATCACCAGTTGTGTTGGTCCGATTTTTTGAATACTGGCCGATCCGTAAACTGTTCCGAATATGAGGGATGACTGTATACAAATATTTAAAAAAATTTAGATTGTCATTATGTTTAGTCTTCCAGCAGATTGTTTGCTATAGTTTTTAATTTTAGGTTTATTTAATAAAAATAAATTTTACTAGAAAATCACATTATATCATTAAATTAATTTGTTTTATTGAAATACAATTGAAAAACAGTCTATATAAAACTTATATTTTCTTACTGAGTATTATGCTTCCTAAATCAACCAAATTATTACAGAAAAAAAATATCTGGAAACATCACAACTTGTTATAATACTTTTATGTTTTTGAATGATATTTTTCGCCCCATATTTTTCCAGGAAAAAATGAACTGGTCGGGATAATTTTATGTTTATGGATGATATTTTTCCGCACCATAGCATGATAATTTGAAGTTTCCAACACGAACTTAAGTTGATAATTTTTTGATATGCGTAGAGTAAATTATGTTCGCGTTTATGTTTGATTAACTCTTAACTGGAAGTTAACAGGTACTTGACATGTTTGTGTTTTTGCGAACATGACAAGTTTGCAGGAAGATGTAACTTTCTGCCCGGGGGCCCGGGCAGAAAATCGCATCTTAGAAGGAACACAAAAATATCATGGATTGTTTTTGTGAACATGGCATGATTTTTGTTTGTTCCAAAAACTAAAAAATTGGCCGCCGAAATTCATGATACTTTTTATGTTCCTAAACAGTGTATCATCAAATGTTTTATTTTTATTTCTATTTGATATTTTTGGACTTAGCAGAATTTCGAAAATTAATTTATTTGGGACTTTGAAAAAATTCCGACCCGTCTATCATGAGATGATATTTTGATGTTTGATCAAGTTTTTGCTGGACTTAGAAAAATTTAGAAAGCCAAATTATTTTGGGACTTAGAAAAAAATCGACCTCTCCATCATGAGATGATATTTTCTAGTTTTATCTTGTTTTCGCTGGACTTAGCAAAATTTCGAATGCCCAATTATTTTGGGACTTAGAAAAAAACCGACCTGTCAATTATGAGATGATACAATTACTTTTCATCATGTTTTCGTTGGACTTAGCCAAATTTCCACTGCTCCGCAAAATACCAGTTTTGCTAATGGAATTTTTTATTGAGTTTTTTTTCACTTTAATTTACTTTAAATACACTAGTTAAACTAATCACATTAAAAAGTATTTTAACCGCAAATAAAATTTCATCGCAAAGCGCAAAAATGAGCCCACGCGCTCACTCTCTCTCTCTCTTCTCTCTTCTTTCGTTCACTGCTCGCACGCAACGCGCGAGACATGTCGTGACAGGAATCGGCAATCGGCAGACAGACAGCTTTTGCGTTCGTGGCGGGCTGGTTTGTTTACGTTTTCGCGCAGTAGTTTTCCGCAGATAAATTGTAGTCCGCGAATCGCCGCGGGTTGTGAGTACATTCTGTGGCGGAGGGAGTGTGTGTTCGTTCGTTCCGTTTAGTTCGGGAGCCGCGATATATTGTGGTTAAGTGATTGCTTCTGTTTTGGCTGCTGGGGGCGAAGAAAAAGTTCCGCTCAGTGTTGGCGGATGCAAGGAATGTCAAGCCAAGCAGCTGCACCCAGAAGAGGAATCCTCTTGCCCTCAATGTCACTTGGCCTCCTTCCTCCTCCTCCTCCTGCAGGTGCTGTCTTGACACGGATCAACGCCGGAACTATTTCGGTGAATTTGACAGGACACGGGAGTTTTCGGTGAAGGAAAACACAGCTGGTAAAGTTTGTTTTGATTTTGTGTCGCGTGATTGGAATCCTGATTTGTGGGGAACATTGTTTTCGCGAATGCGCGATTGTGTGCGTGTGTGTTTGTTTACGTTTGACGTATTCTTGGTGAACGGGTGATTACAACTGGATGAAACTTTCTTGGTGTTTCCGGAGGGTGAGCGAGAAAAAACTGACAAATTCGCGTTGGTGCTGGCTGCGGCCTGTGATTGTTCATGTGACTGTGCTTTGGGGTTTGTTTACGTTTTAATTGATTATTGTGAGTGTGGCAGGGGCAAGGACGTGACAATGTGACATTGCTTCTATCCTTTAGGGGTGTCCGTGACAGAAGGAAGAACCTTTCTCTGGTTATTTCGGAGGAGGTAATCTATTGGGCGACTCGCGAGCAGTTTCCCGGTGAAGGTGGAGAGTGGAGTCCATCTGAATCGATGGTACAAGCTGGTTCGAAATACTTAGTAGGAAGAAGTATTTAAACGATTTTTTGACTCAGATAAGTATTATTAACTTTCCTTTTTTTATATTGGATTATTTGATAAAAAAGCCCTGGAAATTCTATTTGAAAATTGATACTTTGTGTTTTGTTTTCTTTAACAGGACCACAACCTGGGCATGTTTCGGGACATTCAGCATCTGGCATTTTGTTTAATTAGACAAATTAGCTGCGATGCAACCGTGCTTTGGTTGAATGGATTTGAAGAGGATTAACCAGGTATGTACGAAAATATTATTTTAAAGTGAACCTATCACTGTTCAAACTTCATTTTGTTACTTTTGCAAATATAATTTTTTCAAACCAAATCAATGCTTCGAAAATCTTTTTCTGGGAAGTTACTAGAATATTTTGTGCGAATTATTGTTTCAATATTTTCAAAAGACGTTCTCGTAAAGAGATTTTTAAATTTCACGTTGTTGCAGTATTATATTGGTATAGTAATTGTCCTAAACTGAGATGAGCAGTACTTTAAGAAACTGTTTAATTCAAAGAAAGATTTTGGTTTTGAGCAAATAATTCAACTAAAGAAAGAACATCACCTTTCTTCAATATTTGATTTGCTTTTATTATTTCAGTGTTTTAAAGAATTTGGACATGAATCGTTTTTATGTTTATAAATAGATTTTTTTAGAAGTAGATTATGTTAAAGTCAATGTAACTTTTGCCAACAAAAAGTTGTTTATATTACATTGAAAAACTGATGATCTATGTAACTTGCAATATCAATTAAAGTGAAATTTTATTTAAATATTTAATAAATCTCTTCAAATATTTTTTACATTTAAAAATATTGTTGACTTTCAGTACACAGAAAAAAATGATGGTAATATTTATCAGGGAATGGTGACAGATGTTGTGGCAAAAGAGGTAATTTTCAACATACCAAATTTTCAACGTTCTAAAATTCAACTTTTTTTCTGTGTACATCATTTTAATAACTGATTGATTGAAAGTTATTAACAAAACTTTCAAAAAATAGATAAGACTGGTGTCCCTTAAAAAATACACATTGTAACTGAGTTTTGTGGAATTAATATAAAATGAATATTAATGGGAAAATCTCAATATATAAATCGATTCAATTTAAATATCAATGTTGATAATTAATTCAATTTATACGCAATGTTTTTTTCACAGTACGCTTTCACTGTGCTCGCATGTTACGCCTCTCTCTCTTTTTCTGACTATTTTTGTAAACAGTGTATTGGGCTTACACCCTTACTAAAAATCATGGTTTTCTGAGTTCAATATCTCACTTTTCATACGATTTTTTTGAGTTCAGGTACTACAAGCTTAAAAATGGTTATATGGGTTGAACTCAAAATCGTATGAAAAGTGAGATATTGAACTCAGAAAATCATGTTTTTTGGTAAGGGTGTACTCAGTTCAGATAGTGCGATGGACTTTTGCTTAAAAATAAGCCCTTTTAAGTTTTCTGTGGAAAGATACCATCTGAAAATAAAATTGTATCATGGGAAGTTGCGAAATATGGATTTGTAAGATTTCTTCACAAATCACAACTTTTCATGATACATTAATGATTCTGGATGAAATTTTTACGAACAGTTTTTTCAGGCAAAAACCTGAACCTGTCTTGATTTTTATGTTTCTGGATGATATTTTTCGCACCAATTTTTTCAGGAAAAGCAGAATTGGCCATGATTATTTCATGTTCCTGGATGATATTTTTCGGTACCATGACATGATATTTTTAAGTTCAAAATGACAACTTGGTTTGATATTTTTTTGATGTTTCGTAGAGTAACTCATGTTACATTTTATGTTTCTACATCTCTTAAGTCAAGCGTTCTGGAAACATGTCATCTTCATGTTTTTGGCAACATGACAAGTTTACCGTAAGATGTAATTTTCTGATCGGGCGGGGGCCCGGGCAGAAAATCGCATCTTAGAAAGAACACAAAAATATCATGGATTGTTTTTGTGAACATGGCATGATTTTTGTTTGTTCCAAAAACTAAAAAATTGGCCGCCGAAATTCATGATACTTTTTATGTTCCTAAACAGTGTATCATCAAATGTTTTATTTTCATTTCTATTTGATATTTTTGGACTTAGCAGAATTTCGAAAATTAATTTATTTGGGACTTTGAAAAAAATTCGACGCGTCTATCATGAGATGATATTTTGATGTTTGATCAAGTTTTCGCTGGACTTAGAAAAATTTCGAAAGCCAAATTATTTTGGGACTTAGAAAAAATCGACCTCTCCATCATGAGATGATATTTTCTAGTTTTATCTTGTTTTCGCTGGACTTAGCAAAATTTCGAATGCCCAATTATTTTGGGACTTAGAAAAAAACCGACCTGTCAATTATGAGATGATACATTTACTTTTCATCATGTTTTCGTTGGACTTAGCAAAATTTCCACTCCTCCGCAAAATGCCAGTTTTGTAAATGGAGTTTTTTATTGAGTTTTTTTTTCACTTTAATTTACTTTAAATACACTAGTTAAACTAATCACATTAAAAGTATTTTACCGCAAATAAAATTTCATCGCAAAGCGCAAAAATGAGCCCACGCGCTCACTCTCTCTCTCTCTCTCTCTTCTCTCTTATTTCGTTCACTGCTCGCACGCAACGCGCGAGACATGTCGTGACAGGAATCGGCAATCGGCAGACAGATAGCTTTTGTGTTCGTGGCGGGCTGGTTTGTTTACGTTTTCGCGCAGTAGTTTTCCGCGGATAAATTGTAGTCCGCGAATCGCCGCGGGTTGTGAGTACATTCTGTGGCGGAGGGAGTGTGTGTTCGTTCGTTCCGTTGAGTTCGGGAGCCGCGATATATTGTGGTTAAGTGATTGCTTCTGTTTTGGCTACTGGGGGCGAAGAAAAAGTTCCGCCCAGTGTTGGCGGATGCAAGGAATGTTCAGGCCAAGCAGCTGCACCCAGAAGTGGAATCCTCTTGCCCTCAATGTCACTTGGCCTCCTTCCTCCTCCTCCTCCTGCAGGTGCTGTCTTGACACGGATCAACGCCGGAACTATTTCGGTGAATTTGACAGGACACGGGAGTTCTCGGTGAAGGAAAGCACAGCTGGTAAAGTTTGTTTTGATTTTGTGTCGCGTGATTGGAATCCTGATTTGTGAGGGAACATTGTTTTCGCGAATGCGCGATTGTGTGCGTGTGTGTTTGTTTACGTTTGACGTATTCTTGGTGAACGGGTGATTACAACTGGATGAAACTTTCTTGGTGTTTCCGGAGGGGGTGAGCGAGAAAAAAACTGACAAATTCGCGTTGGTGCTGGCTGCGGCCTGTGATTATTCATGTGACTGTGCTTTGGGGTTTGTTTACGTTTTTAATTGATTATTGTGAGTGTGTGGCAGGGGCAAGGACGTGACAATGTGACATTGCTTCTATCCTTTAGGGGTGTCCGTGACAGAAGGAAAAACCTTTCTCTGGTTATTTCGGAGGAGGTAATCTATTGGGCGACTCGCGAGCAGTTTTCCGGTGAAGGTGGAAAGTTGAGTCCATCTGAATCGATGGTGCAAGCTGGTTCGAAATACTTAGTAGGAAGAAGTATTTCAACAATTTTTTGACTCAGATAAGTATTATTTGCTTTCCTTTTTTTATTATATAATATTGGATTATTTGATAAAAAAGCCCTGGAAATTCTGTTTGAAAATTGATACTTTGTGTTTTGTTTTCTTTAACAGGACCACAACCTGAGCATGTTTCGGGACATTCAGCATCTGGCATTTTGTTTAATTAGACAAATTAGCTGCGATGCAACCGTGCTTTGGTTGAATGGATTTGAAGAGGATTAACCAGGTATGTACGAAAAATATTATTTTAAAGTGAACCTATCACTGTTCAAACTTCATTTTGTTACGTTTTGCAAATATTTTTTTTTCAAACCAAATCAATGCTTCGAAAATCTTTTTCTGGGAAGTTACTAGAATATTTTGTGCGAATTATTGTTTCAATATTTTCAAAAGACGTTCTCGTAAAGAGATTTTTTTAAATTTCACGTTGTTGCAGTATTATATTGGTATAGTAATTGTCCTAAACTGAGATGAGGAGTACTTTAAGAAACTGTTTAATTCAAAGAAAGATTTTGGTTTTGAGCAAATAATTCAACTAAAGAAAGAACATCACCTTTCTTCAATATTTGATTTGCTTTTATTATTTCAGTGTTTTAAAGAATTTGGACATGAATCGTTTTTATGTTTATAAATAGATTTTTTTAGAAAAAGATTATGTTAAAGTCAATGTAACTTTTGCCAACAAAAAGTTGTTTATATTACATTGAAAAACTGATGATCTATGTAACTTGCAATATCAAATAGAGTGAAATTTTATTTAAATATTTAATAAATCTCTTCAAATATTTTTTTACATTTAAAAATATTGTTGACTTTCAGTACACAGAAAAAAATGGTGGTAATATTCATCAGGGAATGGTGACGGATGTTGTGGCAAAATAAATGATTAGTTTTACCACAGAAAATGATGAATTTTCATCAGTTATTGATGAATATTCATCAGGTTCACATTTTTAAACATTTTTTATGTAATATATGTCAAAAAAGAGGTAATTTTCAACATACCAAATTTTCAACGTTCCAAAATTCAACTTTTTTTTCTGTGTACATCATTTTTATAACTGATTGATTGAAAGTTATTAACAAAACTTTCAAAAAATAGATAAAACTGGTGTCCCTTAAAAAGTACACATTGTTACTGAGTTTTGTGGAATTAATATAAAATGAATATTAATGGGAAAAACTCAATATATAAATCGATTCAATTTAAATATCAATGTTGATAATTAATTCAATTTATACGCAATGTTTTTTTCACAGTACGCTTTCACTGTGCGCGCATGTTACGCCTCTCTCTCTTTTTCCGACTATTTTTGTAAACAGTGTATTGGGCTTACACCCTTACTAAAATCATGGTTTTCTGAGTTCAATATCTTACTTTTCATACGATTTTTTGATTTCAGGTACTACAAGCTTAAAAATCGTTATATGGGTTGAACTCAAAAATCGTATGAAAAGTGAGATATTGAACTCAGAAAATCATGTTTTTTGGTAAGGGTGTACTCAGTTCAGATAGTGCGATGGACTTTTGCTTAAAAATAAGCCCTTTTAAGTTTTCCTTCGAAAGATACCATCTGAAAATAAAATTGTATCATGGGAAGTTGCGAAATATGGATTTGTAAGATTTCTTCACAAATCACAACCTTTCATGATACATTAATGATTCTGGATGAAATTTTTACGAACAGTTTTTTTCAGGCAAAAACCTGAACCTGTCTTGATTTTTTATGTTTCTGGATGATATTTTTTCGCACCAATTTTTTTAGGAAAAAGCAGAATTGGCCATGATTATTTCATGTTCCTGGATGATATTTTTCGGTACCATGACATGATATTTTTAAGTTCAAAATGACAACTTGGTTTGATATTTTTTTGATGTTTCGTAGAGTAACTCATGTTACATTTTATGTTTCTACATCTCTTAAGTCAAGCGTTCTGGAAACATGTCATCTTCATGTTTTTGGCAACATGACAAGTTTACCGTAAGATGTAATTTTCTGATCGGGGGGCAGAAAGTTGCATCTTGGGAAAAATCTACCCATGTTCGTAAAAACACGAACAAGTCAAGTTCACCCCAGGGTATGGTTAAGAGATAACCGAACATGGCCACGAACATAAATTGTTCGAGGCGTATCTGCGAAAAATCTTGTTGAGTTTATTTGACCAACAATGCCACATCAAGTGGAGTTTATAGTAGCAAACAACTGAAATCTTCCAAAAATCATATCAAGTTCATAAAGTAGATTTTGATCCCAAAAATAATTTTTTTGGTTTTAATGCACCCTGCCACAATTCAGACCCCCTCCCCCCTTCTTCCTCTTCACAAATATGAGTAATATTGCAGGAATATACGCACTTACATCAAAACAAGATTTTTCAAAGTTGAAAAATTATTTTACTTTAAAAACTCATTAAAAAATTGTGGAGAAAGAGTTGAATTTCCAAAATGTTATAATAATTTTCCAAATCACAAAAAATCCAAAGTCTCTATATTCAATTTTTTTTAAATTAAAAATAACAGTTTATGAAAATATTCCTAAAATTGCATAAGTCCAAAAATCCACAGTAAAATTTCAAAAAGCTTATCAAAATAATTTTTCAAAATGTTGAAAAATATTCAACTGGCTGTGAGCAAAAATTTCGCAATGTCCTGAAAATCTAAAAAAATCTACCAATAATCTTATCGTGATACTGATCCCGTAAATTTTCTAAGTGCTGGAACGATTTTTGTAGGGGGTACCCGGGCAGAAAGTTGCATCTAGGAAAAATCTACCCATGTTCGTAAAAACACGAACAAGTCAAGTTCACCCCAGGGTATGGTTAAGAGATAACCGAACATGGCCACGAACATAAATTGTTCGAGGCGTATCTGCGAAAAATCTTGTTGAGTTTATTTGACCAACAATGCCACATCAAGTTGAGTTTATAGTAGCAAACAACTGAAATCTTCCAAAAATCATATAAAGTTCATAAAGTAGATTTTGATCCCAAAATAATTTTATTGGTTTTAATGCACCCTGCCACAATTCAGACCTCTCCCTTCTTCCTCTTCACAAATATGAGTAATATTGCAGGAATATACGCACTTACATCAAAACAAGATTTTTCAAAGTTGAAAAATTTTACTCTTAAAAACTCATTAAAAAATTGTGGAGAAAGCGTTGAATTGCCAAAATGTTATAATAATTTTCCAAATCACGAAAAATCCAAAGTCTCTATATTCATTTTTTTAAATTAAAAATAACAGTTTATGAAAATATTCCTAAAATTGCTTAAGTCCAAAATCTACAGTAAAATTCCAAAAAAGCCTGGTAATGTTTCTTATCAAAATAATTTTTCAAAATGTTGAAAAATATTCAACTGGCTGAGAGCAAAATTTCGCAAAGTCCTGAAAATCTAAAAATTACCAAAAATCTTATCGTGATACTGATCCCGTAAATTTTCTAAGTGCCGGAACGATTTTTGTAGGGGTATATCAATAATTATTAAAAACCAACTTTGAATTTCAAAATTTCAATGAAGACGTTTTTTAGGGACATTATTTTAGGAACAAACTGATGTTTTTGTAAAAATCGGACGAAAATTTCCTGTAATTTCGACGATTTTTCCAAAATTTACTGGCTAAAAGCCAAAATTTTGCCAAGTCCAAAAATCAAATAAATTCTACCGAAAATCTGTCGGATACGGATCCCGTAAATTTGCTAAGTGCCGGAACGATTTTTTGTAGGGGGTATATCAATAATTATTGAAAACCAACTTTGAATTTCAAAATTTCAATGAAGAATTTTTGTTAGGGACATTATTTTAGAACAAACTGATGTTTTTGTAAAAATCGGACAAACATTTCTTGTAATTTCGTCGATTTTCCGAAATTTTGGTTCAAAGCAAATATAAACATCAAAACAATTTATCATGTTTCCAACCTCCCGAAAATTTTCTAAGTCCCAAAAAATGCTTTTTCTGTAAAAAGTTAAGAATTAAAAAATATACGCAAAAATTTCAAAGTCCAGCATACATAAAATCAAACTTTAAAATATCAGCTCATGAAAATTATTCATAGTATCGGAAATTGAAAATTCGGTCAGTGACTGCAAATTTTTCTAAGTCCAGCATAAATTTGAAACAAAGTCAAAATAATCATTTCATGATGTTCGGGTAAAATTTTTGAAAAAAAAAAAATTTTCGAAATTTTTGCTATGTTTAAAAAAACTACCACTAACAGCTCAATATCAACTGTAGATAATGCAGTATGATCATGGAATATACTTTCCATGATACGCAGTCGGTTTCAAAAGTCGTCATAACTCGAGGAGTTTACAGCAAGATGCGAATAAACAAGCCAAGATAGTTCGAAGTTATATCCACCAACTCACTTTCCGCCCGGGTACATCAATAATTATTAAAAACCAACTTTCGAATTTCAAAATTTCAATGAAGACGTTTTGTTAGGGACATTATTTTAGGAACAAACTGATGTTTTTGTAAAAATCGGACGAAAATTTCCTGAAATTTCGACGATTTTTCTGAAATTTTGGTTCAAAGCAAAAATAAACATCAAAATAATTTATCATGTTTCCAAACTCCCGAAAATTTTCTTAGTCCCAAAAAAATGCTTTTTTTTTGTAAAAAGTAAAGAATTAAAAAATATACGCAAAAATTTCAAAGTCCAGCATAAATAAAATCAAACTTTAAAATATCAGCTCATGAAAATTATTCTAAGTGTCGGAAATTGAAAATTATGTCAGTGACTGCTTATTTTTCTAAGTCCAGCATAAATTTGAAATAAAGTCAAAACAATCATTTCATGATGCTCGGGTAAAATTTTGGAAAAAATAAAATTTTCGAAATTTTTGCTAAGTCCAAAAAAACTACCACTAACACCTCAATATCAACTGTAGATAATGCAGTATGATCATGGAATAAACTTTCCATGATACGCAGTCGGTTTCAAAAGTCGTCATAACTCGAGGAGTTTACAGCAAGATGCGAATAATCAAGCCAAGATAGTTCGAAGTTATATCCACCAACTCACTTTCCGTCCGGGTTTGTGATTTTAAAAGCCCTTCCTATATCTCCGTTGATCAGAAGGTACGGCGTCGGGTAATTTGTGCAATTATTCTTCAAATAATGTGTTAAATTTTCACGGTGAAAAACTCATTTCTATAAAATCGTTAATCATAAGACAGGCTGACATTTAGGATAGACCATTAGCGCGTTTTTTTTTTTTTTGGTTCGATTGTGAGTAGCGGGACCTCGCGGTTATTCTGCAACGTGTTCTTCGGAGCTTTCTGTTTGATATTTTATTTTTCATAAGTCCTTTTATCTTTTATCATCTTTGATTGGAAGGCACGCCGCCGCTTTAGTTCGTTTAAGTTATCGTTTTAATTTCATTACAATCGGTTACGTAGTGTCATGTTTTCTTTTCGTTTATATTCGTTGAACGTAATAATTTATTCCAACTGGCAGTTTTAGTATTAACTCATCAAACTATCGATTTTATGATGAGTAAAGCGTCTTTAATTTACTATTTTGGAAATTTGCTCGCGTTATCTAAATTGTACAAACAGTAAAAAATATAAGTCCAGCTCATAGCACTACTGCTCGGTTGGCACGCGTTCGATTAAAAAACTTTTTAAA
The DNA here is from genome assembly GCF_015732765.1 of Culex quinquefasciatus. Classification (NCBI taxonomy): domain Eukaryota; kingdom Metazoa; phylum Arthropoda; class Insecta; order Diptera; family Culicidae; genus Culex; species Culex quinquefasciatus. The sequence goes on along the minus strand of NC_051861.1, from coordinate 68,469,377 downwards.
TAATCAATTATTTATCTTTCCGCAGCTGACTGCCTAAGATTTGAATTTTTCAACCGATAAACAAAATGCTCATGGTCACATCACTGCCACTCGTGAATCCTGACCTCATACCCATCTACTAACCCCCTCAAAACCCATGTGATACTTTGTCGGAGAAGCAGTCGATTGGGCGGTCTCTATCACTCAAGTATCGGACTAACATTCCCACCCACTTCCCCGTGACTCTACCACTGGTCGTGGCCGGTGGCGGTATTGATCAGCATGATAGGGCCTTTGAGAATTTGCGAAGCGAGGAAAGATAGCACCCACTCATCTTCCACGGCTCGTGGATGTAACTTCTGAAGGTCCTGGTCAATAACGGAGTAAACTGCTGGGCACCTATGCTTATGCTTATGCTTATATTTAACATACGAATTCTTAAATTATGTGAAAACTTAAAAATAACTTGCACTGAAACATATAATTTATATAATTCAAAGAAAAGACAGCTTAGTCTCTTCAAAAAGAAAAAAATCCTAAAAATATAATGTCTTCGGGAAAGTGTTTCTAAATTTAATGAAGGTTCTACATTTGAGAAATGGTCAGAATCAGATAACTATGGCGCCCTCCACAGGTAAAAAAAGTAAAACAGTTGCTTTTTTCCGTACATTTTGACGATTTTCCCATACAAATTTTAAGCGATTGGAGCGAAGCGATTGGGTTCCCGTGGTCAGAATGAGCACAAATTTGGAATTTTGCCTAGTGATGGGTCAATCTTGATATCAGGGAGTAGCCCCAAAGCCAGATTTAGACCACCCTGTGCATGCACTATTTTTGATAAAAAGTTTTTTTGAAATGTTAAAAAAATTGCATTGAAAATTATTATTTTGAATTCCGGATGACTTTGATAGTCATAGTCAGAGCTGAAAATGTCAGGGGTCCTGACGCGAAAATCGGCGACGCAAACACGATTTTTTCAGATCCATTCACTGAATCGCAAAACCGTGACATAAACAAACCCGACTCAGTCGTGAGTGCCCTAGCTCACTGAGCAGCTGCAATGCGAGGCAGTAGTCGACCAACGCTCATTCGACGTTGCACGCACACACATAAAGAAACAAGTTTTACACAAAAAGTTGGTATTTATGCGTGGAAATGTAATTTTGAATAAAAGTTATGGTTGTTTTAAGTGTTTTGCACAGTCTAGAACCATTCAATTGTTCAAAAATAGTCAAAATAGTGTTCAGAGAGGATTTTACGAGTCAGTCATACGACACGAATTGAGTGAGTGTAGCTCATTTTTTCACGTCTCTCATTCTCCAGCAGCCGACCGGCACGAGTCAGGCGGCAGTGGTTGAACGGACACAGTAGGCTTACAGTCACATGCTAGCAGTGAACTGACATTTTGGTTTGCTTCATGTGTACGGTGGGTTGGAAACATTTTGCAGGCCTGGTCATAGTTATTCTTGTAAAAAATAGATTTAATGTGTTCAAATTTTATGTTTACGTCAAATATACCATCACTAAGGTGTCTGATACAGCCTTTAAGGCAAAAAGATATGCGTCGCGCCTTGCGACGCCCTAGACGCCATTTGATTTTGCTGTCATTTTTGTTACATCCTAGTGTGTAGGGGAGAGTGGGGAGACTTGATCCCCTTTTTTTGTATCGCACATAACTCTGTCAATTTCTCACAAAACTATGATCTTTTTGCATGAATTGAAAGCTTGAACATTCAACTATGTTTGGCTGATAAGGGTATTTCATCAGATAAACTCTTCAAATCATGCCAAGCGTTTTAAAAAAATATTTTAAACCGGCATTTTCAAAATGTTAGGGGTAATTTGATCCCCCTTTCAACATTTTGAAGAAATCTTAAGCAAAATGTTTCTTAGTCATCCAAACTTTTAATTTTCTATAAGTTACAGCAATTTCACATTAAACCTGTACGTTTGTGTTCAAAATATAACAAGTTTAGCATGAAAAATATTTAAAAACTTAAAATTTTCTTTTTTAGACCAAAATTGAGCATGTTTACAAAAGCTGGTAATTTTTGTTTACAAAACTTTTGAAAAATGGTTCAAACTGCAGTAAATTATGAACAACTATACTAAAGGAAACTATGTACGAAAACCCAGCCCAATTATTTAATCTTAAGGCTGATTCCAGTGAATGTAAATATGCAGGGATCAAGTCTCCCTAAACGCACTTTTTTAAACAATTGATTGTAAAAATAGTATGACGATCAATTTATCGTCAAATGCGTAAGGGTTTTGGAGTTGATATGTTTTTTAAACAATTTACGTATAAAAAATATTTTTTTGAATAATTTTTGAGTGTTTTCTATACTTATCAAAACAAAGAAAAAAGATCTCTTGGAAGTTTTTTGCAGCACTTCTTAGAAAAATGTGTGTAACTCAATCTAAACATTTTTTTTAATTTTTTTCTTTGTTTTCTACAATGAGTTTTAGTCAATTTCGCACAACTTTCTAGAACAAAGCTAATTGTTTTACCCACATGCTGACGAGATACAGGCTTGGGATCAAGTCTCCTCACTCTCCCTACCTGTTACCGTTGTCTTGCGCAAAGCACTTTATCTCCCGCGGTTTTATTCCGGCGTCCGAAAGGTGACCCTTCAGGTCGGTGACCGGACGGTCTTGGTAACCCTGCAGGACCACCTTAACAGGGGGCTTCTCGGGGTTGAATGTGTAGAAGTTGAAGTTGCTACGCTTCAATTCTTCAAGCACCAGGTCGAAATTCTTTTTGGTTATTGTGATCACTTGCACCGTCGACTTCCCGAGCAGACGGAAATAACTTGGGAAGGTCAGTTTTTGATATTGTGAGAAGATCGAAATATGCAGGGGTGTGTTTGATGGGCTTGAGCTAGGTAGATGCGCATTTGGCTGAGGGCACCTACAGTGCATACATGATTTTTAGGGCGCTGACAGTCACTAACTGATATGTGAGGCGCTTATAGTGGAAACGTATTTTTAAACTTAAAAATAAAACAAAATCCTAAAGTACCTAAACATACACATGGTTCTTGATGGTTAAACAAAGCGTAGATTAAATTAAAAATTAAAAAAAATAATGGTAAATTTACCTATTTTAACAAAGTAGTACTTATATAACGTAAGTTTAATTTTGGGGATTAAAGATTACTATTTTTGCATAAATTTTATTTTTGGTACGATTTCTGCTGATATTTTTTTTCTGTGATTTTGAATCAATATTATTAGAAATTAAAAAAAAGTCTTGTCGCAAAAAGAACGATACACGCCTGTGAATCCGTTGCCGAAACCGCAAGGTTTAAGAGGTCTAGATTATAAGGTGTTACGTCGATTCCGCATTATCAGAAATAAAAGTTATTTTATGTTTTTGATTTTTTTTTCATTCAAAAATGTACGCACCTTCCCGCAAATTTATTTTAGGAAAATTTCAAAAATTCTTTAACGGTTAGTAAGGTAATTCGCTTGGCTAAACACTTGCTAGAAAGTGTCAAAATTTCAAGAACCTATAGGTTTGAAAACATTATTTAGTAAACTTCAAATATAAGATCAAAACAGACAAACAGTGACTTTTGCCCTTAACTTACACAAACTTCACATTATTTTTGAAAATTCATAAAATTGACTCTAAACCTAGTCGTAAACCCTTTCTTTGTCCCGTCCTACTCGATAATGAAAATGCCCATCCCCCGACGTGGACAAATAAAAATGTTTTGTCTGCAGCGTGGAAAAACGCAACCCATTGCAATGAAACAATAGAATCTTTTAGTTATTTAAAATTGTTAAGGTCGCACCTATCATAAAAGATAACTCTATCTACACATAATTAAATTTGATCCATTTTGGAATTGATAATAAAAACTGACTCTCGCGTATTCAATCCAGAAGTCAGAATTATATATTAACAGGGTATCCAGATCCACGGTAAGTTTCGGAGAACAAATCTATGATAAAAGTGAATATTTTTTATCGATTTTAATGTATATTTCTATGGAAAAATCACATGAAATTGATAGAAACACGTACATTCATATTTATCAAATTTGTCATGAACATGCCTTGAATGACTTGAACTTTAGGAGGGTATGGTGATTGTCCACGATCCATACAAAAAAGTTTTTTTTTGTATGGACAATTGTCCACAAGGGGGGGGGGGAGGGTGGTGGAGGTAACAGATTCCCAAAAAAGTGTCCACGTGGTTTATGGATGGTCCCAACTTGAAAATAACATATAAAAAAATCCTTATTCAGTTATCCGAAAAACACAATTACTTAATAAGGAAAGGAGGCAGAATTCCTAAAATAAAGGAATTTCGTACTTTTTTTTGTTATTTTAGTGTATGGCTTTTGAACTTTATCTTTGCAATCAAATCGGAGAAAACAGATTGACTAGCTCTCAATAAAATAATCTGATGCGATTTAGTATTACCTTAAGCTTCCAATTTCCCAGGGTTACAAAATTCCCGGGAAACGGTAAATTTATCCAAAATTGTTCTTATATTGGTTCTGGTTAATATTCTTCATTAAAATTGTATAAAATAGCAACTTAAATGATCAAATTAAGTGCGATGGTCAATTAATGCCTTAACTCATTGCAAAAACATTTTCAAGAAAATATATTGATATTCTAAATTTATAGACTATTTCTAAATTTACTAGTATTTTTTTTTACAGTGATATTTTTCCAATCACAGTCTTTTGACGGCGAGTAAATGAATCCATGCTTCAACACCATAACATTGCTATTGAATATGGCTCTGTGAACAGTTTGAGAATGTGATAAAGAATAATATTGAGACGACGTTAAAATGAAATACAAAATAATGAAGAAAATATGGATTTGCTGGCAAATCTTTTTCTTGAACAAATCTTACTTCTTTGAGCTCATGAATAAATAGATAAGCATTGAATTCACCTTAAAAATCAGCTTTTCACTTGAAATATCATTTTCACAAAATCACCTTCTACATAATACGAATTAGTTTTAATGATTCAGCTTAATAAATGATTTCGTCTAAAAGAATTTTCATAGCAGAGCAATTCCATGCCAAATAGGGAATCGGTTGTACCCGACTCTCCGATTTCAATGAAACTTTGTAGACATGTTATCCTACGCTTATATAAGCCATTTTTGTGTGTGTGCTTTCCGAAAAAATACACTGAAAGAAAAACACTCTACTTTACGAGATTTTTCGATTTTAATGTTTAAAAGTCAAATTGAGGAGCCCACGATTTTTTCGCTCAAATTTTTGTGAAGATAGCCTAAGATGTTACAAAAAGACTCAAGAAAAATGATGGAGCAATCACCTAAAATAATACAAAATCATTTACTGAAACTGTTTTTTGAAAGTGTCTAAACGTCAAAATTTCACAAACCGATAGCGGAAATCGATTCTCCAGACAATTTTCATAAAAGTCTCCATATTGACTACTGTCCAAGTCCAATCCTTTTAAGTTACAGCGGTTTTAAAATAAAATGTTGAAAAATTGGTTTTTGATGGTTTTGCAATTTATGACAGACTTGATTTTTCAGTCTCGTAAATATTTTTACCGAAAAGCTCGTCCAATTTCCCATAAGTTTGTCTTTGACCACATTTCAATTGATGTATAAGCTTACAGATATAAGCTAATTACATTGCTCATAACTAAAAACATAATATTTTTTCAGTGTAGTATAGTATCCTGGATAGTAAATTAACTTAAATCATCAAAAAATGAGCTATTTTGAAATGTGGTCAAAGACAAACTTATGGGAAATTGACGAGCTTTTCGGTAAAAATATTTACGAGACTGAAAAATCAAGTTTGTCACATAGAAATTGCAAAAACCATCAAAAACCAATTTTTCAACATTTTTATTTTTAAAACCGCTGTAACTTGGACCAAGGATTGACTTAGACAGTAGTAATTGATGACTTTTCAAAAACAGTTTCAGTAAATGATTTTTGTATTTTTAGGTGAGTTGCTCCATCCTGCATTTTTCTTGAGTCTTTTGTAACATCTTAGGATATCTTCACAAAAATTTTGAACGAAAAAATCGTGGGCTCCTCTAATTTGACTTTTAAACTTAAAAATCGAAAATCTCGTAAAAGTAGAGTGTTTTTTTCTTTCAGTGATTTTTCGGAAAGCCCGTCAAATTTCCTACAAGTTTGTCTTTGACCACTTTTTGATACGATGCAACGGCTTCGAGATACAGAAATTTTTAAATTCCGAATAACAAAAATATTTAAAATACTTACGCCCTTCTCAAATGTCATTATCGAGTGGAACTGGCTCCATATACACAAAAATGGCTTATATAAGCGTAGGATAACATGTCTACAAAGTTTCATTGAAATCGGAGAAGGTCGAGAAAAAAAGCCTGAAAATTCCTGTTTTGGGCTGGAATTGCTCAGCAATAAAAGTAGTTCAGCTCATATTAAACCTCTTACGCCCTAGTTAGCTCAAGTATTTTTTTCTTGATATTAAACTGTTAACACTTTTTAACAAATTTGCCAATTTTTTTTGTATAACCCTCTCTGAGACATCAATTGATATTTTTTTCAATTTTCATCCAATTTGGCCATGGTAAACAAAACCGTAAAAAAACATAATTTGATCTTGGCAGAATAGGATACCTAAGTTTCAAATGATATAACAACAATTTTTGTTTAAAAAATTAACCAGAATTATAATAGTTAATTTTCATTTCATAATATCGTAATTTTTGTTGCTCAACGAATAAACAAGATCCCAGTTGTGAAATGCTTCAGAAACTAATATTTTTTGAAATATTTATACTTTGATATGAAATTTTCAGGCGAACTGATTGGTTATAAGAACAATACATTGAAATGAATAAAATAAAATTGAGTTTTTCATTACTATTTTTTTGAAAATTTAAAAAAATGTGCCAAAAGTTAAGAAAATTATGAAACTATATTATGCGCAATTATCGTTACTTTTAACGGCATTGCTTTATTGAGACAAAAATTGCTATCAAAATTTTATTTAATTTCTTTAAAAAATAAATATGAGCATTCAAAATGTCTCAGTTAACCCTTCCTGTGCAACTAAACGAAATTCGCATATTTCAGCTAGTAACGAACAAATACTGATATTTTATTATGAGAACTTGTTCCAAAAATTGTTCTTAGAGATCTAATTGATAAAGTCTAGATTATACAAAGTGGAATCATATTAGATAATTTATAAGAATATGTGCAATTTGCATAGATTATGTATATGTATTAGGATGTAACAAAAATAACATTTTAGCGGGCATTCAGAGGTTTGTGCCGGTGGTCATACTGAGCTCAAATCCCAAATAAGAGCTTGATTGGATGTAACAGGAGCTGACGCTTTGCATTTGAATTTTAAATGGGATTTAACCCGTGAAAAGATTTTTCTTCATAAATGTAATTTTAAGGCACTTTGGCCACTGAAGCGCTTATTTTCAACATCACCTTCAAAGTTTGGCATTTTTTCGAAAAATCGATCCCAGCATAATCAAATGGTGTCTCGGACGCCGCGAGATGCGACGTATATCATCTTTTACGATTCAGTAGCCAAAGTGCTAAAAAATATAATAAGCATATTGTTTCAATCAATTTTCAGTGACTTTCCAAAGAAAAATCTGATAAGATCGTTATAAAATTCTTAGGTTCTTAGAAGAAGTTGCACTTGGGGCTAAATATTATATTTCAATTTACCCTCAAAATTTCGGGAAATAGACTTTCTTACAAGGTGCAAAATATCAGACCTACCTTATTTATCTAGGAGAACTCTAAATAATCACACCGTGTACATTGTACACTGTATGACTTAATTAAAATCAAACTATGTTTCATTTCCCATATCAGTTCTCGATCTATAAAGTAAACGAAATCACTTAGTAAAGTCCTCTACTAGAAAAAAGTTGCCACATAGAGCGATTTGTTTTGAGTCCCTATCACTTCGAAAACCTTAACCAGGAGCGAAGATCTCTTTCATCAAAAAATAAAACAGCAATTAAAACAATAATATTAAATAATGGTACTGATTTCAAAAGTATTCTTTTTTTCAAAGCTTCGGGGTAAATGTTCCGAAAAACTCTACCCGTCAAAAATCATCCTCTGTTTGAGGATAAAAAGAGTAAGTCAGCCTACACAAGTCATCTGTTGGAAACATGTTAACACAGCGATGAATAAGGTTTGCATGCCCTGTGAGGCTGTTGCTGCGAACCGGTTGTTCAAGAATGCTACACCGTTAAATACTGTAAGCACAGAGTTAAAGGATGAATAGCACGTATTTACAATATGAAAGATGATAATGTTCTCATAAACATTGATGATCGCGCAAAAAATAAAACGCATTACGCAAATGAATGACGAATTATATTTTGCGCACTTCCAAACAAATAAAAAAAAATCAATGCGATTGTGCTTTTAAAACGAGCTCCAACATTTTTACCAATTCGGAGTATCGATTCACCTGAAGGGTAGGCTTACTCCTTCAATATGAGAAAGTCATTTGAAATCATTGGTCCAAATTTGATACATTTTGGTGAGCGAGTTGACTTCTCTCGCTCTTGGGGAAACATATAGTTGCATTCATTTAGTCAAATGAAAAAAAAACTTATGCATCGCAAGAGTGACAAAGCTAAATTTAAATAAAATAAACAACAAACCATCGCGCAGCGATCGCGCATCGACTTAGCGACTTTGCGACTGACTGCGACAGCACTACCTTGGAACACTGAAATGTTTGGTTGACTTTCCAGAAAGAGTGCATATGACTTGAAAAAAAGAAAAGGGCGCTTCAAAATTGAGTCAAGAAATTGGTGAAACTTGGTGCAAGCCCTTTTATGGTCAAAAATATCGTTTAACTTGAATATTTTTCCTTAAAAAATAAATAAATTTAAGCAAACAGCTGAGTAGATGTCATCTACTCAAATCTACCCATAAGCACACCCCTGTTCAATTTTTTTCAGCCATAAGGGCGCCTCCAGTCAAATTTTCATATTCAGAATATCAATACATTTTTTAAGTCGTAGGGGCGCCTCCAGTCAAATTTTCATATTGAGAATTTCAATACATTTTTTTAAGTCGTAGGGGCGCCTCCAGTCAAATTTTCATATTGAGAATTTCAATACATTTTTTTAAGTCGTAGGGGCGCCTCCAGCCAAATTTTCATATTGAGAATTTTAATACAATTTTTTAAATCCTAGGGCGCCTTCAGACAAACTTAATTTAAAAATATCGCTCCTCGACTTGGCGACTTTGCGACTGACTGCGACAGCACTACCTTGGAACACTGAAATGTTTGGTTGACTTTCCAGAAAGAGTGCATATGACTTGAAAAAAAAAGAGCGCTTCAAAATTGAGCCAAGAAATTGGTGAAACTTGGTGCAAGCCCTTTATGGTTAAAAATATCGTTTAACTTGAATATTTTTCCTTAAAAATAAATAAATTTAAGCAAACAGCTAAGTAGATGTCATCTACTCAAATCTACCCATAAGCACACCCCTGTTCAATTTTTTTCAGCCATAAGGGCGCCTCCAGTCAAATTTTCATATTCAGAATATCAATACATTTTTTAAGTCGTAGGGCGCCTCCAGTCAAATTTTCATATTGAGAATTTCAATACATTTTTTAAGTCGTAGGGGCGCCTCCAGTCAAATTTTCATATTGAGAATTTCAATACATTTTTAAGTCGTAGGGGCGCCTCCAGTCAAATTTTCATATTGAGAATTTCAATACAATTTTTAAGTCGTAAGGGGCGCCTCCAGTCAAATTTTCATATTGAGAATTTCAATACATTTTTTAAGTCGTAGGGGCGCCTCCAGTCAAATTTTCATATTGAGAATTTTAATACAATTTTTTAAATCCTAGGGGCGCCTTCAGACAAACTTAATTTAAAAATATCGCTCCTCGACTTGGCGACTTTGCGACTGACTGCGACAGCACTACCTTGGAACACTGAAATGTTTGGTTGACTTTCCAGAAAGAGTGCATATGACTTGAAAAAAGAAAAGGGCGCTTCAAAATTGAGTCAAGAAATTGGTGAAACTTGGTGCAAGCCCTTTATGGTCAAAAATATCGTTTAACTTGAATATTTTTCCTTAAAAAAATAAATAAATTTAAGAAACAGCTGAGTAGATGTCATCTACTCAAATCTACCCATAAGCACACCCCTGTTCAATTTTTTTTTCAGCCATAAGGGCGCCTCCAGTCAAATTTTCATATTCAGAATATCAATACATTTTTTTAAGTCGTAGGGGCGCCTCCAGTCAAATTTTCATATTGAGAATTTCAATACATTTTTTTAAGTCGTAGGGGCGCCTCCAGTCAAATTTTCATATTGAGAATTTCAATACATTTTTTTAAGTCGTAGGGGCGCCTCCAGCCAAATTTTCATATTGAGAATTTTAATACAATTTTTTAAATCCTAGGGGCGTCTTCAGACAAACTTAATTTAAAAAATATCGCTCCTCGACTTGGCGACTTTGCGACTGACTGCGACAGCACTACCTTGGAACACTGAAATGTTTGGTTGACTTTCCAGAAAGAGTGCATATGACTTGAAAAAGAAAAGGGCGCTTCAAAATTGAGTCAAGAAATTGGTGAAACTTGGTGCAAGCCCTTTTATGGTCAAAAATATCGTTTAACTTGAATATTTTTCCTTAAAAAATAAATAAATTTAAGCAAACAGCTGAGTAGATGTCATCTACTCAAATCTACCCATAAGCACACCCCTGTTCAATTTTTTTTTCAGCCATAAGGGCGCCTCCAGTCAAATTTTCATATTCAGAATATCAATACATTTTTTAAGTCGTAGGGCGCCTCCAGTCAAATTTTCATATTGAGAATTTCAATACATTTTTTAAGTCGTAGGGCGCCTCCAGTCAAATTTTCATATTGAGAATTTCAATACATTTTTTTAAGTCGTAGGGGCGCCTCCAGCCAAATTTTCATATTGAGAATTTTAATACAATTTTTTAAATCCTAGGGGCGCCTTCAGACAAACTTAATTTAAAAAATATCGCTCCTCGACTTGGCGACTTTGCGACTGACTGCGACAGCACTACCTTGGAACACTGAAATGTTTGGTTGACTTTCCAGAAAGAGTGCATATGACTTGAAAAAAAGAGCGCTTCAAAATTGAGTCAAGAAATTGGTGAAACTTGGTGCAAGCCCTTTATGGTTAAAAATATCGTTTAACTTGAATATTTTTCCTTAAAAATAAATAAATTTAAGCAAACAGCTAAGTAGATGTCATCTACTCAAATCTACCCATAAGCACACCCCTGTTCAATTTTTTTTTCAGCCATAAGGGCGCCTCCAGTCAAATTTTCATATTCAGAATATCAATACATTTTTTTAAGTCGTAGGGGCGCCTCCAGTCAAATTTTCATATTGAGAATTTCAATACATTTTTTTAAGTCGTAGGGGCGCCTCCAGTCAAATTTTCATATTGAGAATTTCAATACATTTTTTTAAGTCGTAGGGGCGCCTCCAGCCAAATTTTCATATTGAGAATTTCAATACAATTTTTTAAGTCGTAGGGGCGCCTCCAGTCAAATTTTCATATTGAGAATTTCAATACATTTTTTTATGTCGTAGGGGCGCCTCCAGTCAAATTTTCATATTGAGAATTTTAATACAATTTTTTAAATCCTAGGGGCGTCTTCAGACAAACTTAATTTAAAAAATATCGCTCCTCGACTTGGCGACTTTGCGACTGACTGCGACAGCACTACCTTGGAACACTGAAATGTTTGGTTGACTTTCCAGAAAGAGTGCATATGACTTGAAAAAAAGAAAAGGGCGCTTCAAAATTGAGTCAAGAAATTGGTGAAACTTGGTGCAAGCCCTTTTATGGTCAAAAATATCGTTTAACTTGAATATTTTTCCTTAAAAATAAATAAATTTAAGAAACAGCTGAGTAGATGTCATCTACTCAAATCTACCCATAAGCACACCCCTGTTCAATTTTTTTCAGCCATAAGGGCGCCTCCAGTCAAATTTTCATATTCAGAATATCAATACATTTTTTAAGTCGTAGGGGCGCCTCCAGTCAAATTTTCATATTGAGAATTTCAATACATTTTTTTAAGTCGTAGGGGCGCCTCCAGTCGAATTTTCATATTGAGAATTTCAATACATTTTTTTAAGTCGTAGGGGCGCCTCCAGTCAAATTTTCATATTCAGAATATCAATACATTTTTTAAGTCGTAGGGCGCCTCCAGTCAAATTTTCATATTGAGAATTTCAATACATTTTTTAAGTCGTAGGGCGCCTCCAGTCAAATTTTCATATTGAGAATTTTAATACAATTTTTAAATCCTAGGGCGTCTTCAGACAAACTTAATTTAAAAATATCGCTCCTCGACTTGGCGACTTTGCGACTGACTGCGACAGCACTACCTTGGAACACTGAAATGTTTGGTTGACTTTCCAGAAAGAGTGCATATGACTTGAAAAAAGAAAAGGGCGCTTCAAAATTGAGTCAAGAAATTGGTGAAACTTGGTGCAAGCCCTTTATGGTCAAAAATATCGTTTAACTTGAATATTTTTCCTTAAAAATAAATAAATTTAAGCAAACAGCTGAGTAGATGTCATCTACTCAAATCTACCCATAAGCACACCCTGTTCAATTTTTTTTTCAGCCATAAGGGCGCCTCCAGTCAAATTTTCATATTCAGAATATCAATACATTTTTTTAAGTCGTAGGGGCGCCTCCAGTCAAATTTTCATATTGAGAATTTCAATACATTTTTTTAAGTCGTAGGGGCGCCTCCAGTCAAATTTTCATATTGAGAATTTCAATACATTTTTTTAAGTCGTAGGGGCGCCTCCAGTCAAATTTTCATATTGAGAATTTCAATACATTTTTTTAAGTCGTAGGGGCGCCTCCAGTCAAATTTTCATATTGAGAATTTTAATAATTTTTTAAATCCTAGGGCGCCTTCAGACAAACTTAATTTAAAAATATCGCTCCTCGACTTGGCGACTTTGCGACTGACTGCGACAGCACTACCTTGGAACACTGAAATGTTTGGTTGACTTTCCAGAAAGAGTGCATATGACTTGAAAAAAAGAGCGCTTCAAAATTGAGTCAAGAAATTGGTGAAACTTGGTGCAAGCCCTTTATGGTTAAAAATATCGTTTAACTTGAATATTTTTCCTTAAAAATAAATAAATTTAAGAAACAGCTGAGTAGATGTCATCTACTCAAATCTACCCATAAGCACACCCTGTTCAATTTTTTTCAGCCATAAGGGCGCCTCCAGTCAAATTTTCATATTCAGAATATCAATACATTTTTTAAGTCGTAGGGGCGCCTCCAGTCAAATTTTCATATTGAGAATTTCAATACATTTTTTTAAGTCGTAGGGGCGCCTCCAGTCAAATTTTCATATTGAGAATTTCAATACATTTTTAAGTCGTAGGGGCGCCTCCAGCCAAATTTTCATATTGAGAATTTCAATACAATTTTTAAGTCGTAGGGGCGCCTCCAGTCAAATTTTCATATTGAGAATTTCAATACATTTTTTATGTCGTAGGGGCGCCTCCAGTCAAATTTTCATATTGAGAATTTTAATACAATTTTTAAATCCTAGGGCGTCTTCAGACAAACTTAATTTAAAAAATATCGCTCCTCGACTTGGCGACTTTGCGACTGACTGCGACAGCACTACCTTGGAACACTGAAATGTTTGGTTGACTTTCCAGAAAGAGTGCATATGACTTGAAAAAAAGAAAAGGGCGCTTCAAAATTGAGTCAAGAAATTGGTGAAACTTGGTGCAAGCCCTTTTATGGTCAAAAATATCGTTTAACTTGAATATTTTTCCTTAAAAAATAAATAAATTTAAGCAAACAGCTGAGTAGATGTCATCTACTCAAATCTACCCATAAGCACACCCCTGTTCAATTTTTTTTTCAGCCATAAGGGCGCCTCCAGTCAAATTTTCATATTGAGAATTTCAATACATTTTTTTAAGTCGTAGGGGCGCCTCCAGTCAAATTTTCATATTGAGAATTTCAATACATTTTTTTAAGTCGTAGGGGCGCCTCCAGTCAAATTTTCATATTGAGAATTTCAATACATTTTTTTAAGTCGTAGGGGCGCCTCCAGTCAAATTTTCATATTGAGAATTTCAATACATTTTTTTAAGTCGTAGGGGCGCCTCCAGTCAAATTTTCATATTGAGAATTTTAATACAATTTTTTAAATCCTAGGGGCGCCTTCAGACAAACTTAATTTAAAAAATATCGCTCCTCGACTTGGCGACTTTGCGACTGACTGCGACAGCACTACCTTGGAACACTGAAATGTTTGGTTGACTTTCCAGAAAGAGTGCATATGACTTGAAAAAAAAAAGAGCGCTTCAAAATTGAGTCAAGAAATTGGTGAAACTTGGTGCAAGCCCTTTTATGGTTAAAAATATCGTTTAACTTGAATATTTTTCCTTAAAAAATAAATAAATTTAAGCAAACAGCTGAGTAGATGTCATCTACTCAAATCTACCCATAAGCACACCCCTGTTCAATTTTTTTTTCAGCCATAAGGGCGCCTCCAGTCAAATTTTCATATTCAGAATATCAATACATTTTTTAAGTCGTAGGCGCCTCCAGTCAAATTTTCATATTGAGAATTTCAATACATTTTTTTAAGTCGTAGGGGCGCCTCCAGTCAAATTTTCATATTGAGAATTTCAATACATTTTTTTAAGTCGTAGGGGCGCCTCCAGCCAAATTTTCATATTGAGAATTTCAATACAATTTTTTAAGTCGTAGGGGCGCCTCCAGTCAAATTTTCATATTGAGAATTTCAATACATTTTTTTATGTCGTAGGGGCGCCTCCAGTCAAATTTTCATATTGAGAATTTTAATACAATTTTTTAAATCCTAGGGGCGTCTTCAGACAAACTTAATTTAAAAATATCGCTCCTCGACTTGGCGACTTTGCGACTGACTGCGACAGCACTACCTTGGAACACTGAAATGTTTGGTTGACTTTCCAGAAAGAGTGCATATGACTTGAAAAAAGAAAAGGGCGCTTCAAAATTGAGTCAAGAAATTGGTGAAACTTGGTGCAAGCCCTTTATGGTCAAAAATATCGTTTAACTTGAATATTTTTCCTTAAAAATAAATAAATTTAAGAAACAGCTGAGTAGATGTCATCTACTCAAATCTACCCATAAGCACACCCCTGTTCAATTTTTTTCAGCCATAAGGGCGCCTCCAGTCAAATTTTCATATTCAGAATATCAATACATTTTTTAAGTCGTAGGGGCGCCTCCAGTCAAATTTTCATATTGAGAATTTCAATACATTTTTAAGTCGTAGGGGCGCCTCCAGTCAAATTTTCATATTGAGAATTTCAATACATTTTTTAAGTCGTAGGGGCGCCTCCAGTCAAATTTTCATATTGAGAATTTTAATACAATTTTTAAATCCTAGGGCGCCTTCAGACAAACTTAATTTAAAAATATCGCTCCTCGACTTGGCGACTTTGCGACTGACTGCGACAGCACTACCTTGGAACACTGAAATGTTTGGTTGACTTTCCAGAAAGAGTGCATATGACTTGAAAAAAAAAAGAGCGCTTCAAAATTGAGTCAAGAAATTGGTGAAACTTGGTGCAAGCCCTTTTATGGTTAAAAATATCGTTTAACTTGAATATTTTTCCTTAAAAAATAAATAAATTTAAGCAAACAGCTAAGTAGATGTCATCTACTCAAATCTACCCATAAGCACACCCCTGTTCAATTTTTTTTTCAGCCATAAGGGCGCCTCCAGTCAAATTTTCATATTCAGAATATCAATACATTTTTTTAAGTCGTAGGGGCGCCTCCAGTCAAATTTTCATATTGAGAATTTCAATACATTTTTTTAAGTCGTAGGGGCGCCTCCAGTCAAATTTTCATATTGAGAATTTCAATACATTTTTTAAGTCGTAGGGGCGCCTCCAGCCAAATTTTCATATTGAGAATTTCAATACAATTTTTAAGTCGTAGGGCGCCTCCAGTCAAATTTTCATATTGAGAATTTCAATACATTTTTTATGTCGTAGGGGCGCCTCCAGTCAAATTTTCATATTGAGAATTTTAATACAATTTTTTAAATCCTAGGGCGTCTTCAGACAAACTTAATTTAAAAATATCGCTCCTCGACTTGGCGACTTTGCGACTGACTGCGACAGCACTACCTTGGAACACTGAAATGTTTGGTTGACTTTCCAGAAAGAGTGCATATGACTTGAAAAAAAGAAAAGGGCGCTTCAAAATTGAGTCAAGAAATTGGTGAAACTTGGTGCAAGCCCTTTTATGGTCAAAAATATCGTTTAACTTGAATATTTTTCCTTAAAAAATAAATAAATTTAAGCAAACAGCTGAGTAGATGTCATCTACTCAAATCTACCCATAAGCACACCCCTGTTCAATTTTTTTTTCAGCCATAAGGGCGCCTCCAGTCAAATTTTCATATTCAGAATATCAATACATTTTTTTAAGTCGTAGGGGCGCCTCCAGTCAAATTTTCATATTGAGAATTTCAATACATTTTTTTAAGTCGTAGGGGCGCCTCCAGTCGAATTTTCATATTGAGAATTTCAATACATTTTTTTAAGTCGTAGGGGCGCCTCCAGTCAAATTTTCATATTCAGAATATCAATACATTTTTTTAAGTCGTAGGGGCGCCTCCAGTCAAATTTTCATATTGAGAATTTCAATACATTTTTTTAAGTCGTAGGGGCGCCTCCAGTCAAATTTTCATATTGAGAATTTTAATACAATTTTTAAATCCTAGGGCGTCTTCAGACAAACTTAATTTAAAAATATCGCTCCTCGACTTGGCGACTTTGCGACTGACTGCGACAGCACTACCTTGGAACACTGAAATGTTTGGTTGACTTTCCAGAAAGAGTGCATATGACTTGAAAAAGAAAAGGGCGCTTCAAAATTGAGTCAAGAAATTGGTGAAACTTGGTGCAAGCCCTTTATGGTCAAAAATATCGTTTAACTTGAATATTTTTCCTTAAAAATAAATAAATTTAAGCAAACAGCTGAGTAGATGTCATCTACTCAAATCTACCCATAAGCACACCCCTGTTCAATTTTTTTCAGCCATAAGGGCGCCTCCAGTCAAATTTTCATATTCAGAATATCAATACATTTTTAAGTCGTAGGGGCGCCTCCAGTCAAATTTTCATATTGAGAATTTCAATACATTTTTTAAGTCGTAGGGGCGCCTCCAGTCAAATTTTCATATTGAGAATTTCAATACATTTTTTAAGTCGTAGGGCGCCTCCAGTCAAATTTTCATATTGAGAATTTCAATACATTTTTTAAGTCGTAGGGCGCCTCCAGTCAAATTTTCATATTGAGAATTTTAATACAATTTTTAAATCCTAGGGGCGCCTTCAGACAAACTTAATTTAAAAATATCGCTCCTCGACTTGGCGACTTTGCGACTGACTGCGACAGCACTACCTTGGAACACTGAAATGTTTGGTTGACTTTCCAGAAAGAGTGCATATGACTTGAAAAAAAAAAGAGCGCTTCAAAATTGAGTCAAGAAATTGGTGAAACTTGGTGCAAGCCCTTTTATGGTCAAAAATATCGTTTAACTTGAATATTTTTCCTTAAAAAATAAATAAATTTAAGCAAACAGCTGAGTAGATGTCATCTACTCAAATCTACCCATAAGCACACCCCTGTTCAATTTTTTTTTCAGCCATAAGGGCGCCTCCAGTCAAATTTTCATATTCAGAATATCAATACATTTTTTTAAGTCGTAGGGGCGCCTCCAGTCAAATTTTCATATTGAGAATTTCAATACATTTTTTTAAGTCGTAGGGGCGCCTCCAGTCAAATTTTCATATTGAGAATTTCAATACATTTTTTTAAGTCGTAGGGGCGCCTCCAGCCAAATTTTCATATTGAGAATTTTAATACAATTTTTTAAATCCTAGGGGCGCCTTCAGACAAACTTAATTTAAAAAATATCGCTCCTCGACTTGGCGACTTTGCGACTGACTGCGACAGCACTACCTTGGAACACTGAAATGTTTGGTTGACTTTCCAGAAAGAGTGCATATGACTTGAAAAAAAAAAGAGCGCTTCAAAATTGAGTCAAGAAATTGGTGAAACTTGGTGCAAGCCCTTTATGGTTAAAAATATCGTTTAACTTGAATATTTTTCCTTAAAAAATAAATAAATTTAAGCAAACAGCTAAGTAGATGTCATCTACTCAAATCTACCCATAAGCACACCCCTGTTCAATTTTTTTTTCAGCCATAAGGGCGCCTCCAGTCAAATTTTCATATTCAGAATATCAATACATTTTTTTAAGTCGTAGGGGCGCCTCCAGTCAAATTTTCATATTGAGAATTTCAATACATTTTTTTAAGTCGTAGGGGCGCCTCCAGTCAAATTTTCATATTGAGAATTTCAATACATTTTTTTAAGTCGTAGGGGCGCCTCCAGCCAAATTTTCATATTGAGAATTTCAATACAATTTTTTAAGTCGTAGGGGCGCCTCCAGTCAAATTTTCATATTGAGAATTTCAATACATTTTTTATGTCGTAGGGGCGCCTCCAGTCAAATTTTCATATTGAGAATTTTAATACAATTTTTAAATCCTAGGGGCGTCTTCAGACAAACTTAATTTAAAAATATCGCTCCTCGACTTGGCGACTTTGCGACTGACTGCGACAGCACTACCTTGGAACACTGAAATGTTTGGTTGACTTTCCAGAAAGAGTGCATATGACTTGAAAAAAAGAAAAGGGCGCTTCAAAATTGAGTCAAGAAATTGGTGAAACTTGGTGCAAGCCCTTTTATGGTCAAAAATATCGTTTAACTTGAATATTTTTCCTTAAAAATAAATAAATTTAAGAAACAGCTGAGTAGATGTCATCTACTCAAATCTACCCATAAGCACACCCCTGTTCAATTTTTTTCAGCCATAAGGGCGCCTCCAGTCAAATTTTCATATTCAGAATATCAATACATTTTTTTAAGTCGTAGGGGCGCCTCCAGTCAAATTTTCATATTGAGAATTTCAATACATTTTTTTAAGTCGTAGGGGCGCCTCCAGTCGAATTTTCATATTGAGAATTTCAATACATTTTTTTAAGTCGTAGGGGCGCCTCCAGTCAAATTTTCATATTCAGAATATCAATACATTTTTTTAAGTCGTAGGGGCGCCTCCAGTCAAATTTTCATATTGAGAATTTCAATACATTTTTTTAAGTCGTAGGGGCGCCTCCAGTCAAATTTTCATATTGAGAATTTTAATACAATTTTTTAAATCCTAGGGGCGTCTTCAGACAAACTTAATTTAAAAAATATCGCTCCTCGACTTGGCGACTTTGCGACTGACTGCGACAGCACTACCTTGGAACACTGAAATGTTTGGTTGACTTTCCAGAAAGAGTGCATATGACTTGAAAAAAAGAAAAGGGCGCTTCAAAATTGAGTCAAGAAATTGGTGAAACTTGGTGCAAGCCCTTTTATGGTCAAAAATATCGTTTAACTTGAATATTTTTCCTTAAAAAATAAATAAATTTAAGCAAACAGCTGAGTAGATGTCATCTACTCAAATCTACCCATAAGCACACCCCTGTTCAATTTTTTTTTCAGCCATAAGGGCGCCTCCAGTCAAATTTTCATATTCAGAATATCAATACATTTTTTTAAGTCGTAGGGGCGCCTCCAGTCAAATTTTCATATTGAGAATTTCAATACATTTTTTTAAGTCGTAGGGGCGCCTCCAGTCAAATTTTCATATTGAGAATTTCAATACATTTTTTAAGTCGTAGGGGCGCCTCCAGTCAAATTTTCATATTGAGAATTTCAATACATTTTTTTAAGTCGTAGGGGCGCCTCCAGTCAAATTTTCATATTGAGAATTTTAATACAATTTTTTAAATCCTAGGGGCGCCTTCAGACAAACTTAATTTAAAAATATCGCTCCTCGACTTGGCGACTTTGCGACTGACTGCGACAGCACTACCTTGGAACACTGAAATGTTTGGTTGACTTTCCAGAAAGAGTGCATATGACTTGAAAAAAAAAAGAGCGCTTCAAAATTGAGTCAAGAAATTGGTGAAACTTGGTGCAAGCCCTTTTATGGTTAAAAATATCGTTTAACTTGAATATTTTTCCTTAAAAAATAAATAAATTTAAGCAAACAGCTGAGTAGATGTCATCTACTCAAATCTACCCATAAGCACACCCCTGGAAATATGTTATTGGGATGATCGGATTAGTTGTTAAAATAACAAAAATCAATAAAAAAGATTTGTTCGAAGAATAACTTAAACTGTTATTATGTTGTTATTGCAATAACAAACCAATAACACAGAAAGAATCATGAAGGAATAACAAGATTTGTTATTTTGTGCGGAGAGGTGGAGCAGCATAATAACAAAAATGTTATTGAACTGGTATGTCTCCATAAAAAAAGTTATTGTTTTGGTTTATTTGTAATTTGCAAATAAACCTGCAGTTGCCATAACTCCTCTGTACTAGTCAGGGCTGCAGAGTCGGGTACCTCCAAGCGACTTTGAATCCATACTTGAAGACAACTCCGACTCTGGATGCAGGATATGACGTCAACGACGACTTCAGCTCTCTAAAAATACCCGACTTCACAGATTCCGACTCCAAGTAAAAGTTGCTGAAAATTTTCTGAATCTTATGCAGTCTCCGAGGTCTCACTCCAGCTCGAACTTCAACGTCAGCTTCGACTTCCTGGCCCTGTGAAAATAATAACAGTTTTTTGTTATTCGCACTACAAAAATTCTCAATAAATAAATCAATAATCTGTTAGGGAATATAACAAAATTTAAAAAAAATTAACTCTCAAAAGTTAATTTTATCGGATTAATTTTAGGTTGAAACCCCATTTTATGGTGAAATAAATGACCCCGATAAAATTGGTCAAAATTATTTCATAGTTCTAGCCAATTTTAGTAAAATCCCTTAGGAGGTATATCAAATAATAAAAAAAACCAACATTCGAAATTTCAACTTTTTAGAATAGTTTAAGCTTAAGGACCCCATTTCATGGCCAAAACGAAACGAAATCAGACAAAATTATCCCAAAGATCTAAACATATTTAACAAAAGAAAAAATAATAACAGATTGTGTTATGGACACTTAGAAACTTTTCCATTTGTGCGATTTATGGCTTTTTTTCTAAGTCAGTATACCGAACGAATAACAAATTTTGTTATTAGAAGAGTTTTGAAATGTATAACATTTCCTCTTATTAGCGTGTTATTAAACATTTTCAATATTATATCACTTCAATACCAAATTTTGTTATTTTATCAGAAACTGTTATTTTTCTTCTTGAAGTTGAACTTCAGGATAAAATAATAACACTCTTTGTTATTTTAACAGGATTTGTTATTGAATTATTATTAATTTTGTTATTACCGTCTGCCTGGGTTACCGATTTTCAGATATTATCCGAGGCCTTCCAGCAACTCGTCAACATCGTCCGCCAACGTGTCCAACACCAAAATTGGGCCTTCGTTCCGTTGGAGAATTGTTCTTTTTGACGTCGACACTTTTTTGAGGCCGCACTCGAACTGCCTCGGCCACGGCCGGCCTTCGACATGCTGGAGAAGCAAACTCGCGGTTAATCACAATCAATTACGGCGGAAAATTCTTAAATAGGGTATATGGCCCTATTTTGGACCTACTATGCAAAGTGTCAACATATTTCGCATTGTTCTCAGGAACGGTCTAACTAATTTGGCTCGTTTCAGGATTGTTTTGTGCCTTAATTTATGCTTAACAAAGTGTACTATTGAAATTTGGAAATAATTTAACCATTTCATTGTAATAAGCATTTCAAGTAAAACATTTTTGGATGCTTTTTGGACTTATTGAATGTATTTTGGAGAAATCGCTGAACCTATTTTGGACCTACACTCTGATTGGTTGAAATTTTGACAACTTGAATTGCGGCGTGCGGCGGCAACACGCACACTTACAGAAACTCGGTTTGATAAACCAAAGGGCCTATTCACGATTATAATTTGGAAAATATTTATTTCAGAAATTAAAATATTATGATAAAACAATGGATTTGAATTTGAAAACCTGTTTTAATTATATTGAATGGAAACTCGCGCATCTTTAGCAGGTCTCTGTCATGTTTATATTTTGCGTATTCTTACGACCTAGCCGTCATAGCATACTAAGGACAATGCGTACATTTGAAGGGTGACTCGCTGATTCTGGAGACACCGGACGTTGATCCAATGCACACCTTGGGGACAAAATGTACAATCCTAATTCCTTCTGGAATTTGTTTATTGGACCATCTCCTACACACCTGTCTTTATTCCGAGTTAATCCATGATGTCCCCAGACCTGTAGGAACGATTGAACGAAAAGCATAAAAATGCCATAGTAATTTACATGTAAACTTTAAACCGCTGGGGACAGGCCAATTCTCAATCACATGGGCTAATATTTGGCATGAGAGTCTCTATGGGTATCCTCTACAAGGGGAATCTCGGTTTGTCTGATTCTGAGATTTTTTTTGTTTGGATGAAACACCCTATTATACACAAGTTTTAGGTGAAATTGTTGAAAATTCAGAACTTTGCCTGAAATTCTTTGAAATTAGTTTTGTTTATTAAATTATAGTTTTATATTACATGTTTAACTGAATTCAAAGAACGAATCAAAAGTCTTCACATTTTATATGGAATTTGTTTTTTTGAAAATGCCTTTAAATTAGGAGATTTTTTTAAATTATGTTTCAAAAACAAATAATATTTAATAAGACTTATTATTCACAAACTTATTTTACCTTTTCCTAGTACAAGATTGTCTGAAGAATCCGAAAATGCATTCCGTTTTATGATTCAAAATTATGTTCATTGAGAAAATCATGACACTTTGAGAAGATTAAAATAATGCTATTTATCAACATTTTATTAATTATAGTTAACTAACTTTTTAAACCTTTAAAAATCTCATGAAAAGTTCTTCATGAGGTACTTTGAGCACTTCTCTACCACGGTCAGTATGATTCCATACCATTCCGTACGTATTTAATTTGTACTCTTCATTTTGCGGAAAAATCTCAAACCTATCAAAGTCACTCAGATTTACGGTAATCAGATATGTCTCAAATCATAAAATTCATAAAGTTAACATCGCACCTCTTTTGCAAGTTTTTTTTTCGATGAATTTTATTTTTCTAGCTGGTTCAATTGTATTTCTAACATGATTGACACGGTAATTTTTTTTTCCATATGAATATTTTTGCAATACGTCGTAACAGCCATCACGATCTCCGACACTTATCTGATTTTTTTATCTGAATCAAACAAAATTTTGTTTGTTTTCCAGTAAAGAGCATTTAAAAGACAATTCAAAGCATTTTTTATTTATAATTCGTAAATTTATCGAGAACTGATCGAAAAATTGATTTGTTTATAACTAGCGCTTAGAATCTTTTTGAAACTAACTCAAGATTTTTAAATTTAATTCACACGACTTTTCAAAACCACTCGTAAGCAATGTTGACAGCTCCTGTCACGGTGACAGCTGACTATTAAATGAACTAGACCCTTTAGGTTTTTCAATCGTTTCCCCTTCAATTCCAACAGTGTAGCCAGTTTGCATTTTTTGAAGCAACAATTAAAAATATATGCAGCTAAATTAGTGATAATGATGTTACGACAAGAATAAATCAACATCAGTTTAAATTTTGGGATACTTTGCAATCGGTCCTAATAATCATGTAAATCTCTATCATCAATTTGCAATTTTATCGTTTAAAAAACATATTTTCGTTGCTGCTGTTTATCATTTGCTTTTAAAACTTAGATTTCTTTCAAATAATTATAGTAAAGAAATTCAATTCAAAATATTCAATTAAAAATTATCAATTAATTTCAATGAAGTATCGAAATAAATTGATAAACTAAACTGGCAACACCTTGTTATACATGTGTTGGTGATAGCCTTGAACCGACGGCAAAGTAGGTCCAAAACTGATCCAACGCGACTGATTTGAAAAAATATTTTGAATTGAGTTTTTTCGGTAATAGAATAGTTATTTCAATGGTTTAGTGATGAAAACTTAACAGAATTGAATAAACAACAGTTACATGGCTCGGAAACCGGACGAAATTGCTTGGTGTCAGTGCAAAACAAAAAATCATCAAGGTGTCGCGAGCCAAATCTGATAAGCAACGAGGCTGGAATTTTTGGACCTAATCTATGTGCTAGGAAAATGGTAGGAAATACGAATGGCATTGGAAAAAGTGGCTGAAAAGGGGAAATAATAAAAAATGTTAACATTTTTGGAAGAGGCAAGCTACAAAACGATCCTGCTTACACTTTCTGTTGGTTGGATTCAGTGAATTCGTAATTTAAAAGCCTAAACTACCTCGATTAATAAAAATAGGTCCAAAATAGGTACTAGGTCCAAAATAGGGTCATATACCCTAGTAGTTTATGCAACAAGTTGCAAAAAGAGGATTTTTTCAGCACGAGTCGTACATTTTTCCAACGAGGTTCACCGAGTTGGATAAATACGAAGAGTGCTGAAAAAATCAAGTTTTGCAACGAGTTCCATACAACATTTTTTGCAATTCCGAAAAAACACCCATTGAGTGAAATTTTAAGTCAAATTTTCATGTATATTGTCAATAAATCATTTAAATCAAAAAAATGTTGAAAAGTGTTACTTTTCAAAACAAGTGCTGAAAAGTTCAACATTTCAGCACCCATTTCAGTGCTGAAAAGTAGAACTTTTCAGTATTTATTTTGAAAAGTGTTGCTATTCGATTCCGTTATTTTTGGTACAGAAAAGTAGGCTATTTCGTCGTTCAAGAATGACAGGAAAAGTAAGTAGTTTCACGACGGAATTGCAAAAAAACGATAGAGCACTGAGCATTTCACTGATGCTTGCTCTCGTGCGAACACGTTGTTAACTATATTGTATACTGAATTATTCAACTAATAAAAAATGAAATGAATGAAAATATATAAATTGGGCAAACTCAAAATCAAGCAAAACACACGTCAGTGAATGTTTACATTTAATATGAGCTGGATGTCCTGCTTGTTTACACATTCACATTGGCCCATTTTCATTGTTTTAGATACTTAATCTTGAAATGACCACTTACCTGTTGCTTTGCTGGGATCCATTGTAGGTAGGTGATCCTGAAGGATATCCACCATCTTTTGGACTGCTGGAGCGTAAATATTCTGTAGATGAATGATTTTCATATATTTAAAAGTCATTTTCGATTTTGATTAGACGTTTTACCTTGGTGTCCCTGAGGAATGTATTCTTCGTGTGTTTGATCTCCGTTCTTGTCAATTTTCAACACATAGTCTGACTTTTTTCTAATTGACGTGCTGGTTTTGCTGGAAGCACTGTAGAGTGAATGTGCTCGCGGGGGTACTTCTGGAGGGGCAGGATCGGGAGGAGGGATGTCCGGTATATCTGTGACGAACATATTTCAAAATATATTTAACAGATAAAATAGACTTTAAGTTTGATTGTTTGCTGACGATGATAGTTGGTTCCAGACACTAGCCATAAATAATAGAAAAAAGAAGCTAAAACAAAGAAAATGAGTAGTTGTCTGTCAAATGAAACCAAAAAACATTATGTTGTAACATTCAAGCTGCACAATTATTTGGCGCAATCCAAACAGTATGAAGTAGTTATATGATATTGAGTATGACCATACCGGGTTCCATCACATAGTACCGTGGTTCATCTACCATTTTACGACTAGACATTGTATCTCTTGCTTCCCTATCTCGTTCGATATTATTGCTGACGGAAGAAATGGTACTACTAGATGACGTTAACATGGATTGACCAGTCGGCATTAGTCGTCGGTTCAAGGTGTTGTTTCCACTTCTATGGTGTCGAGCCCTCTGCCAAGGGTTCCACCTGATGGAAGCATATTTCTTCCAACTGTGTTTGTCTCGCCTATGAAATTAGTTTTCATTAATTTATTTAACAAAACCAACAAAAAACATTTTACCATTAATTTTGAAATTTGTGGTGTCGATAGAAAATGAAGCTGTAGGTTTTAAATCTTGACCTGTTGGTTGCGAGGACTGCGGAGCTCTATCAAAATTTAGCATGCCGCCGTGGTCAGCGGAATGGCGTGCTCTTGCAGCTATAATGCAAAAAACATCTATATACAAAACAGAACAACTTCAACCTTAAACTTACTAGAAGCAACTTTTTGGTTTTGAGCTATCAACTGGGCTAAGTTTTCATCGACTAAATCATCTTCCTCGCTGCTGCTGTTGTTGTACATGCGACCGTCTTGCCGCCATTCTTCGAAAATCGGACGTGACTGCTCATTGAAGATGTACCCTTTGTTGTTATCCAACATACTGCCTTTGTTGGACATATTTATAGTTGGTTTAAGCCTTAATGGGTGAGTATTTTACTAGATATGAAAGACCTCCATATCTTACCACACGTTAAAGAATAATCTGCAATGAAAAATACAAAAGATAATGATTAAAAATTAGATTGCAACAATAAGATTTTTAACAATAATAAATTTAAAACATAAAAAATACTTTTAAAAAATTACGTTCAAATACAATGAAGCATACAAATTTGGCAGCTGGCCATACACAAATGATAGGGTACGTTAACCATTAGTGGACCCCTTTCCTATAGTGGACCCTCTGAAGCGTTTTTGATGAAAAATTCAATAAAATCACAATTTCAAGCGTGTTGTTGTCTACAAATCTTTTATTTGGCATGTTCAGCATCATTTAAAACAATGTTGACTGACATTGAATCATCCTTTTCACCAAAATAAGTGTTTTAAGTTCGACATCTGAAATCAGCCATGGCCACTAGCATTTTCACAACAAAACAGCATTTATATTTTATTATTGAATTAACTATCCAATCATTTTTGACTGATCATTTAACTTCAGTAAGTCGAAATAATGTAAGTTTAAGGAACTTTACTAAAATAAAGCGAAGAACTGCTCATTTTCGAGCAAAAATTAGGGGGGTCCAATATAGGACAACGAAAATCCAAACTTTTCCAAAAGTGGACCCCTGTAAATTTAACCTTCAAAAATGAAGAAAACGTTGGATTTAAGCAAAAGTTTGTCTTAAACATACAATAAATGCTTGTTGTAATCAACCTAAACGCATATTTTTTTCAATTATGAGTATAAATATAGCTGTTTTCATGTTAAAAGTACCAACAATTCTGAAGCCGTAAGAATTTAAAATTTATCGAAACTATAGTTAATTGTACTTAACTGAAGCATCATAAATGTAGTTTGAAATGATATTTTATAATAATAAATCAATAACAAAACTTTTTTTTAAATAAACGTGTGTGGTTTTATCAGCAACTGTAAAGCAACTGTATTGTTAAGTTTCGGTCCACCATTTATGTAATAAATATGGAAAAATTTGAATCAAAAAAAACATTTTTAAATTTATTTTTATTTTTACAGTAGTTTTTGAAAAGTTTTCTCTGATCTTTTACGGAAATAAATGTGTTTAAATGTCTTTTAGATTTTTCCGTTGTTTAAAGCCAAATTTGTTAACAAAACATATTTTCTTATGATGAAATTCAACAAACACTATGATTTTGGGTCGCATCATCATCTTCTATGATGAATCCTGACCAAACACCCTATCCTACTAACAAGTTTTCAGGTTCCTGGCGCTCGTGGGGTGTAAGCACAGAGTAAATCAGCTGCCCTAGTAGCAACCTGCGCTAACTAACATTCCCGTCCCTTAAAATCGAGGTCTACAAACTGACATGGCGGGCGCCGTTGGTGGCCAATGACTGTTACCTATTCGCAACTGATCTAGCTTTAGCAATCATGGTGTTTTATCTTTTCAGCGCATTCATACATGCTGTTGATAAGGGAAACACCACTAGATCGTCGAAGCCTATAATCAGTAGTGCTGAAAGGATATTACGGTTCTGTTCAGCAACGGAGGGGCAACCATGGGTGATCTCTCATGCTCATGCATGCTCAAAACATATTTTCTTATGATGAAAAGTGAGCAAAATCCATCTTTTATTCGTTATATCTATCATTAGACCTACACCATGCATCAAAACATCCAAAATCGTTTAAATTTGGTATAAAAATAACAGTTTGCCTATAGTGGACCCGGGTCCACAATCGGATTATGGACCCGGGTCCACTATAGGAAAAGGGGTCCATAACAGGCAAAAAAACTTTTTTTTCAAATGGCTATTTTTCTGCTCAAAAATGAATAACTGATGAAACAAATAGTCAAAATTGTTCAAAAGACTTCAGATTTCATTGTTTTGTACAGAGGGTTATGAAAAAGTGCTTAAAATATTAAAAAATTGTAAAAAATGTGTTTCGGCTCTACTAGGGGGTCCACTAATGGTTAAAATACCCTATATGAAAATTCTAAAATCTGTATCTTTTGATGGATTTTTTTTATCGATTTGGTGTCTTCGGCAAAGTTGTAGAATGAAAACAATGATACACAGTAAAATTTTTGTTTAGTGAT
Organism: Culex quinquefasciatus; assembly: GCF_015732765.1. Taxonomy (NCBI): domain Eukaryota; kingdom Metazoa; phylum Arthropoda; class Insecta; order Diptera; family Culicidae; genus Culex; species Culex quinquefasciatus. Next base: position 68,440,873 of record NC_051861.1, on the reverse strand, counting down.
TTTGAATTTCACTTTTTATCACTTAATCTTAATTTGCAAGAAAACACTATTTTTATTTTTTTCATTTTCTGATATGTTTTGAATCAATACTAATTTAAAAAAAATCGAGATACCAGTCGTAAACATTTTTCAACTTAATTTTTCGATGTAAAATTGAATTTGCAATCAAAAATACTTTAGTGAAATTTTGATAAAGCGCACCGTTTTCAAGTTAAAGCCATTTGTTTTAAATAGTCGCAGTTATTCATTTTTTTAATTATTGCCCATGTATGCTCACCTTTGAAAAAATATTTTGAAAAGCTGAAAAAATACTTTATATTTTGCTTTTATGAACTTTGTTGATACGACCCTTAGTTGCTGAGATATTCACATGCAAAACTTTAAAAATAGGAAATTTGATGTTTTCTTTTTCCCAACCAACCCATCATTTTCTAGTGTCGATATCTCAGCAACTTATGGTCCGATTTTCAATGTTAATATATGAAAAACATTCGTGAAATTTTTCGACCTTTTTGAAAACAATATTTTCAAATATTTAAACCAAGACTAACATGTCAAAAGGGCATAATATTGAACTCAGTGTAGTCCTTATCCATACCTGCAACATTGCCGAAGACACCAAATCGATCAAAAAGTTCCTTAAAAAGATACAGATTTTTTAAATTTTCATATACCATGTTTGTATAGGCAGCTGCCAAATTTGTATAGAAAATTCTATGGACAAACCAATGATGCAAAATGGCTTCATCGGGCATATCGAAGGTACCAAAAAAGTTTCAGCCGGATTGAAACACAAAAAAATTAAAATAAAAAAGAATCGATTTCGTAGAGAATTGCTCAGTTGTTTGTTTTTTATACTCTTAGTTTATCTCTTAAGTTTTGTGCTGCTTTCACATACAATTTTGGCATATAAAAGCACACATATGCAAACGTCGTTTGAGCTAAACGTCTATTTTAGTTAATAATAATGGCTGAATTAAAGATGAAGCAGGGTGTAATTTATTTCAGTGATTAGTGTGAATTATGTTGCTCGCTTCAGACGATTTTGGACGATGGAGCAGCGCGCACGCCTTGCAGGATTATTTGTGTTTCGAGCGTAATTTTTTTCAGTGACTGGTGTTTTTCTGGTGTGCTTTAATTAAGATCACATTAATTGTTTTGTGATTTTAAAAGCCCTTCCGATATCATCGTTGATCAGAAGGCACGGCGTCGGGTAAACTGTGCACTTAAAAAATGTGTTAAATTTTCACGGTGAAAAAGTCATTTCTATAGAATCGTTTATCGAAATACACGCTGACATTTAGGATAGAAAATTACCGATTGTCTACGTCTTGTATCATTTATTTTAAAAGAAAAACATTAACTCTTGATATCCACAAATTCGGAACACTTTTTTCTTACGGATGTAAACAAACTTTGATTCTCTCCAGGAGTACATATTTTCCTCAAAATAATGACTTCACATGACACACTGTCACATTGAAACCAATTAAACTCAAGCTTAGTGATGTTTTATACATGGTCTGATAACTTTTTTTGTGAAAATATCAGTTAAATTCATGTGTTCCACAATTGTGGGAGGCACAATAACATACCACAATTATGGAACAAGCAATTTGGAGGCAGTGTTTTGCTGCACTGGATAAAATAGTTTTGAAATGAGGTTTTTTGAAATAGTGAAGTGAAATAGCAAGAGAATGTTTAAATGAAGGTGCTAAAAATAGTAGTATCAACAGAAAAGCTGCATTTGGTATGCTATTGACAAATTATCACAAAAGTGTTCCGAATTTGTGGGTGTTCCGAATATGTGGGATGACTGTATGCTGTTAAGATTCGATTGTGAGTAGCGAGACCTCGTGGTTACTCTGCGTCCTGTTTTTTGGAGCCTTTTAGGGGAAATATAACCTTTCTAATCAAACACCTATCTTCGTCATATGAAGAGTTTGATGCTCGATTAAAGCTCCAAAATTACTATTTAGGCTATAAACTTACCAGCAACAGCACCGCCTCAAGTAAGCACGCAAATTTATGCCATTTACTGGCCAAAAAGATCAAATTTAATGCACTTTTGATCATAATTTCTATTTTGCGAGACCATTTCTCATCATTTTGGAGGCACACACATCCACACGCAAGATGAGAGGTTCCTGCCCAACGAAAGTCGCCATCAATATCTTTTCACTTGCGCTAACAATTTCAAAGCGCTTAAGATATTAAATTGCTTCCAACTACCGGCAACATGTTCTTTTGCACATTAGTTAGTCACTCACTTGAAAAATAATCCCGAAACATGTAAATAATTTGCAAGCGTCATTAAAAAAACAAAGGCGCTAAGTCTTTTGTCGTTTCCATTTTGACGACCCATTCCAATCGAAGGCTGAAGAAAACCGAGCGAGAAGCGAAGGCAAATCGTCTGTCTTGTGACAACGACCATTTTGGTCGAAAATGAGTTAATGATGACGTTTTACTATAAGCATAAGCATAGGTGCCCACCCGCAGTTGCTACTCCGTTATTGACCAGGACCTCCAGAAGTTACATCCACGAGCCGTGGAAGATGAGTGGGTGCTATCTTTCCTCGCTTCGCAACTTCTCAAAGGCCCCTATCATGCTGATCAATACCGGCGCCGGCTACGACCAGTGGTAGAGTCACGGGGAAGTGGATGGGAATGTTAGTCCGATACTTGAGTGATAGAGACCGCCCAATCGACTGCTTCTCCGACAAAGTATCACATGAGTTTTGAGGGGGTTAGTAGATGGGTATGAGGTCAGGATTCACGAGTGGCAGTGATGTGACCATGAGCATTTTGTTTATCGGTTGAAAAATTCAAATCTTAGGCAGCCGGCTGCTGAAAGATAAATAATTGATTAATTAAAAAAAGTTTTTTAAATCGAACGCGTGCCAACCGAGCAGTAGTGCTATGGGCTGGACTGATCAGTATATATTTACTAATTGTACAATTTAGATAACGCGAGCAAATTTCAAAATAAGTAAATAAAAAACGCTTTACTCTTCATAAAATCGATAGTTTGATGAGTTAATACTAGAACTGCCAGTTGGAATAAATTATAACGATTCACGATTATCAACAAAAAGAAAACAGGACACTACGTAACCGATTCTAATGAAATTAAAACAATAACTTAAACGAACTAAACCGGCGGCGTGCCTTCCAATCAACGATGATAAAAGAAGGACTTATGAAAAAAAAATATCAAATGAAAGGCTCGGAAAACACGTTGCAGAGTAATCGCGAGGTCTCGCTATAATCAAATAAAAAAAAATATGCAAAAACGCGCGCTAATGGTCTATCCTATGTGTCAGCGCGAAAAAAAAAAGCAAACCAAAAAAAGAACATTTTAATCGCGCGATTCTTTTTCAACTGACGAAGATTCTGTTTTCGCTCCACTTTGTGTGCCTCTGATGACGTTTTACTATACTTGACAAACACTACAAGATGCTTTAATCCGATTTTGGAAATTCGCTTCCGTTTCCCGGATATCGCAAAACACACTTGTGACATAGACCATTTTATCATCAAAATGATCGTGCACACTTGTGACACGTTATACATGTTGTTGAAAAATGGGGAAAATCTTTCTTATTTTTCACAAATTTGTGTTGATACGTATTTTTTAAGAGCAATTCCATCTTTTGTTTTTGAAAATATACTGATTAAGTCGATTAAACCATTGATTTGAGCTTATTTTAGTTTGTATGGGAATTCTGTGCAAACTTGTGACACGTAGTACAATTTTACTTTCAAATCACACTTGTGTCACGTGCTTTTCAGATTATTTACTGTGTCTTTCAACTGGTGTAACCAAATTAATTGAAACTTGGAGCGTTTGTTTAGCGATAGTACACGAACCGATTGCTTCAAAAAGTTTGGCTCTTTAATTCATAGTTCTAAAATTATTTATCATCAAACTTTAAAAATCGATTTTCTCGAAAAGTACTAAATGGTCGTTGTCACAAGATAGCACACAACTGACGAAATAGCATGAGCATGAGCATGAGAAACCACCCATGGTTGTCCTTCTCCGTTGCTGAACAGGACCGTAATATCCTATCAGCACAACCGATCACACGCTTCAACGTTCTAGTAATGTTTCCCTCATCAACAGCATGTATGAATGCGCAGAAAAGATAAAACATCAAGATCATCAAAACTAGAGCTGGTGCGAATAGCTAACAGTCGTTGGCCACCAACGGCGCCCGGTATGTCAGTTTGTAGATCTCGAGGGGACGGGACGGGAATGTTAGTATGCACAGGTTGCTACCAAGGGTGGGTTCTATACGATATCCACACCCCCACGTGTGCCGGAAAAACTACTTCTACATGGGATTATGTTAGTAGGAAAGGGTTATGGTCAGGATTCATCATAGAAGATGATGATGTGACCCAAGGATCAATACGTTTTGTATATAGGGTGATGTATTATTCTCAAGGCAAGCAATCGGATGCTGCTGTTGAGACAACTCCCGTTTATCTGCTAACAATTTATATGAAAATAGTTTAATCTTAGACAGCCGACTGTGGAAAGGTAAAACCACAAAAAACATAAACTTTGCGTAATGTATTCAGTTCGAGTGGATCATAGACGAGATTTCAAATTCTAAACAATTATGAGATTAGTGATCTGTAAATAACAAATGATCTACGGAGCTATAAAAAAAACTTGATAATCGCGTGGAAGCAATACTCGTTATCGGATAGCACACAACTGACAAAATAAAGAACAAAGGGTGACCACCAACACCACCAGTAGCGCCTGTTGGAGTGAGCCAGTGCACGGAAAGAAATCCTGTCAGCGGATCCGTTTACATTGTAAACAATTTGCTCTAGATTTCGTTTACAAATGTTATCGATCCGTCGTTCGTTCACATTTGCAACAAAAACGATTACATTGTAAACGCAATTTGCCAACATAACGCCCTCCTTAATTTAGTAACGTTCTACATACTTGCAGGCGTTTCTGCCGGTTCAGCCATAGAACCCCTGAAAGTATGCAGCACGTAGTGCTGCTTTTTGAGGTGGAGCTACTTCTTCTTCTTAGCGCGGTTTAGTTACCCTCCAACTTCCCACCCTCCAGATATTTTAAACGGATCTTTACCCTCCACCCTCCATGTTTTCAAGCAACTTTTTCAAAACGGCGTATGTGTTATTCGATTTAATTCATACCACTTTTTAAAAAGATACTCTTAGGCAAAAAGTATTTTAGAGAGCTCTCCGTAGAATTCTCTCAATCAATTCTAGAGAAATCTCTGCAACAACACCACCACCAACCGCCCTGTTCCGCTATCGATGGCTAAGTTATGTTTCAAGCAGCACCACTACCCACACTAGTAATGTTACATCAGCGATGGATAAATTAAAGTTTTTAATCAATGGGCTTTTGGGAGCGATTTAGATTAATAATTTGCATAATTTACCGTTTTTACTTTCAAACCAACAATTAATTAACAGATTAATCAAATTTCGCTTTTCAACGAATAAATCATTCCTTTCTAAGATTTTTATTCATTTCAATCATTTTGAGCATTTCAATAGTTTGAAGTATGTTAAGTTGATTTTAAATATTACGAGTAATTTTTATATTTAAGGTATTTCAGGTATACGAGTGTACCAAGTTTTTGAAGGTTTTTAAAGATTTCACGTAATTCAAGTTTTTTGCAGTTTTCATGGATTTTAAGTATAATAAGTATTACCAGCATTTCAAGTATTATAAGTACCGCAGTCAGGGGTGAGATTGGTTCAAACAAAAATGCAGAAATTTGTATGACCCAATCTCACCCCCTCATGATGCATCAAGTATTTCAAGGGTTTAAAGAATTTCAAGTATTCATTTTTTTTCTAAGCATTTCAAGTAAATCAAATTTTCAAGTATTTCTTGAACCCAAGCATTTCAACATTTGTAACTATTTCAAGGATTTCAAGTATTTCAAATTGATTTTTAATATTTGTAGTATTTCAAGTAGTTGAAGTAATTATTTCAAGTATCTTTTTCATTTATTTTAATTTCATAAAGAATTTAAAATATTTCCTGTACTTCAAGTATTTTGTGTTTTTCAAGCATTTCTAGTAATACAAATAAGTCATGTATTTCAAGTAATTCAGTTAATGTTAATATTTTAATTTTTCTATAATTTAATTCATTTTTTTTAGATTTAATCGTCCTTTACTAAGTTTAATCATGAAATATCTTTATAAACGTTTCAGGAGTTATTGAAAATCATTTTTTTTAGAGGATTTAATTAATTTTCAGTGACATGATTTTTTTTTTTATTTTATACATGTATGTAACCCTCGATGTACACATCCAAATTTAAAATATTTCTAGTATTTCAAGCATTTCACGTAATTCTATTATATTATGTTTTTAAAGTTATTCATTTTCAAGTGATTCCAGTTTTAAAAATATTTGGAGTGTATCAAATATTTTTATCATCTGAACACTTTTTAAATTTTCAAGCACTTCAATCATGTTCATTCATATCATGTTTTTTTATTTATTTTTTTTAAGAATTTCAATAATTTAAGATTTTTAATGTATTTCAAGTACCAAGTACATGAATACTTAAATTATTTGAGCAAAAATTTTACAAAATACCAGTTTTTAAGTGTTTCTTAATAAATAAAATAACTGATTTAAATTAATTTAATTTTTTGAATAAAATTTTAAAAACCGTATAAAAGCATCATATTTTAAGGAGTTTATGTAAACCGAAAAGTGATAATAATGATTGAAATTCATCTGAATATACAAAAGAAATCTTGGAACAATAGAAATTTGTCGATGTTTTCAAATATATGAAATTCTTCAAACACTTTAATAACATAAAACAGTTAACAGTTTAAAATTTAAAAAATGTTCTTATGAAGTGAAAATCATTCTAAAACCCGAATAAAATGGTACTTGAAATACATAAACTATTTATTGTACTTTCAATATTTACAATATTTTCAAAGATTACTTGAACAGTTGGAATATTTTTGTAGCTTGGAATACATGATAAAATATTTAAAAAGGAAGTATTTGACGTGTCAACAATTCTTAAAATACTTCAACAACATTTAAAACATTCGAAATCACTAACATATTTTTAAAACACTGAAACACGTAAAAAATTCAAGCTTCATATGATCAAAATACTCGGCAAACCTAAAATGCTCAATATCATAACAAAAAAAAAACAAAGCAGAAAGACTTTAAATAATAGAAACTTGAAAATTTAATATACTTGGAATCTTTGAAATACATGAAAAATAAAAGTAATCGAAAAAGTCCTTGAAAATGATAAAATGCTTGAATGACTTAAACAACTTGAATTAATTACATGAATCACATGAATTACTTAAAGTAAAAGAAATACTTCAAGGTCTTGAAAAAACAAAATACTCGAATTAATTCAAAAAACAAAATACTCGAATTAATTGAATAACTTGAAATACATTTAATATTGGAAAAACTTGAAATTCCTGAAATACCGTAAACTGGGGTGACTTTGATAGCCCGGGGTGACTTTGATAGGTTTTTCAAATGCCCGTCAAATAAGTATCTAAACATTTTTGAGAATTTTAAGTATGTAAGCATTAAGGGATAGCTTATTATTGAACATATATGCAAAAATGTGACTGTTACATTGGATGTATCAAAATTATTGGCCAAATCAAATTTCTATCAATGTCACCCCGGGCTATCAAAGTCACCCCAGTTTACGGTACACGAAAACACGAAATTCTTCAATTACAAGAAATTTGAAGTATTTGAATTACTAGAAATGTTTTATACTTGTTTTACTTCTATAGTTTTTAAAGGTCCAATTACCAAAATTTTGCTGTGTTTTTGAATACTACTAACTAAATGCGGTTTCAGAAACACCAAAAACAAAAAAAAACAAACATGTGTTTACTGGACTTGAAAAAAACCCAGACTTGAAGTACTTGAAATTCTTCATATACTTGAAACACTCGAAATACTCGAAATACTTAAAATACTACAAGTTTTTGAAATATCTAAGATCAATCTGAAATACTATTGATTCTTGAAACACTTTCGGTTCTCGCAATACTTTAAATCCTTGAAATCCTACTTCGAAAACTTGGAAAAATTTAAATACTTAAAGTACTTATGAGACTTAAAACCCAATACTCCAAAACTTGAAATGCTTGATGTACCGTCATCAGGGGTGACATTGGGTCAGACAAAAATTTCGAAATTTGTATGATGCAATCTCACCCCCAGACCCAATGTCACCCCTGATGACGGTACTTATAACACTCTTGAAATATTAAAAATCGATTTAAAATGTTTGAAGAATTTGAAAACATGAAGTATTTGAAATACTTAAAACATATTTATTTACTTCTATTGTTTCTTTAAAGGTTCAATTTTGCTACCTCTGACTCAATGCGGTTTCAGATACACCAAAGTGACAAAATTTTGTTCATTTGACTGTAAAAAACTACAAACATGAAGTACTTGAAATCCTTCAAGTTCATGAAATCCTTGTAATTCTTCAAATACATGAAAATTGCTTGAAACACTCAAAATACATAAAAGACCGAATTCTTGAAATATTTAAGATCAATTTAGAATACTTTAAATCATAGAAAATGAAATACATGAAATAATTGAACTACTTCAAAACTCGAAATTTATTAAATACATGAAATCCTTGAAATATCTGAAAACATGAAGTATAACGTCATGATTCGAAATCCGGACACTTAGTACCATATTATTTTTGTTATAGCTGGCAAAAAGTCATGTAATAAGTTGGAAATGTAGAAATATCATCAGGATTTAGTATAAACAGTCAGTTTTAAGAGAATGCATGCAAAATATGTCTTTTCAAACAACTTTTCATCAGAATTTGAAAATTAAAATGACTTGTTGTGCTTCGAATCCCGGACACTGTTAAAAGCTGATTCGAAATCCGGACACTTTTGCTTCGAATTCCGGACACTCGTTTTTGCTAATGAATCGCACAAATTTGGACTGAAATGTTAGTGAATGGCATTCTTTAAGCCTCAAATAAGCTGTTAACATCAAAACAATCTATAGTTTATATAAAAATTTGCTAGAATTTAAGGAAATCAAAAACATAAATTTCTGCTTTGCTTTCCCGGTGCTTCGGACGCCTATGAAATATTTCCGTTGAAATGTTTCGCATTTTTGGTAAACTTATAATTTTGTTTTATTTTATTGTTTTGGCATTAACTACAGCGTTCAAACAAACTTTAAATGAAAGTTGGTGTTAGAATTAATAAAATAACACAGTTTTGACATTCATAATTCGAACTTATATCCAAATAATTGATAAAACAAGTTGAAGTGTCCGGGTTTCGAAGCGTCCGGGAATTCGAATCATGACGTTATACAAGTATATACAAGAAGTATTTAGTTTTTTTGAAGGTCCATACCAATATTTTGTCGGTCTCGTGGCGCAGGGGTAGCGGCTTCGGCTGCCGATCCCGATGATGCTATGAGACGCGGGTTCGATTCCCGCCTTATCCACTGAGCTTCTATCGGATGGTGAAGTAAAACGTCGGTCCCGGTTTCTCCTGTCTCGTCAGAGGCGCTGGAGCAGAAATCCCACGTTAGAGGAAGGCCATGCCCCGGGGGGCGTAGTGCCAATAGTTTCGTTTTACCAATATTTTGCCTGTGTTTTGAATACCGCTAACTCATTGCGGTTTCAGAAACACAAAGAACAACAACAAAAAAAAACTAAATTTTGCTTACTGGACTTGAAAAAAACCCCAGACCCCTTCAAGTACTTAAAACCCTTCAGATAATTGAAACTTGCCTAAACACTTGAAATACTACGAAATACTAAATTACTACAAATTCTTGAAATATCTAAGATCTATTTGAAATACTATACATTCTTGAAATACATTCAGTTCTCTCAATACTTTAAATCCTTAAAATTATACAAACACTTGATATACTTGAATACCTACTTCGAAAATTTGGAAAAATTGAAATACTTCAATTACTTATAATGAAAACTTGAAATACTTGAAATTCTTGAAATGTTTGAAAATCTAAATTCTTAAAATATTTAAAATCATTTTGAATTATTTGAAGGAATTAAAAATAATTGAAAAAATATATTATGAGTAATTAAATAACTTGAATTGCATGAAATACTAAGATACTAGTATACAAAGTATTTAATAAACATGAATTAATAGAAACATTTGATATTTTTATTTACTCCTATTGTTTTTTATAAATGTCCAATTTTGATTTTTTGGCTTTAGAGTGTTTTTGACGCAATGTGGTTTCAGAAACACAAAAAAAAAAATTTGTTCATTGGACTTAAAAAAACTCCAAACATGAATCTTGTTTGAAACACTCAAAATAAATAAAAAAAACTACAAATTCTTGAAATATTTAAGATCAATCTGAAATACTTTAAATCCTAGAAAATCTTGAAATACTTGAAATAGGTACTTAAATACATGAAATACTTAGAAAACTTGAAATACTTGCAATGCTTAAAATCCACAAAATAATTTACATACTTGAAGCTCTTGAAACACATGATGTTCTTATTACACTTTAAATCCTTGAAAAAATTAAAATCAATTTGAAATAATTGAAACAATTTAAAAAATAGAGTATTTAAATTATTTGAAAAACTAAAACTAATAGGATAAACAATATTTGAATAACTTGGAATACATGATATACATACAATATTTGAAATACTTGAAGCACTTTAAATCCTTGAAAACTTTAAAAACTTGATACACTCGTATACCTGAAATACCTTAAATATAAAAATTACTCGTAATATTGTGAAAGCAGACAAAAATCGAAACACGAGCGCAACCTGTCAAAGCCTGTTGCGCCACAGACTGATGTACACGTTTACGATAAACCGCTCCATTTTTGTATGGCGCAACAGATTGTTTTGCGCAACAGAAGAGATGCGCACTTCGGTTTGGTGGAAGCTGCATAATATTTAAAATCAACATAACATACTTCAAACAATTGAAATGCTTAAAATGATTGAAATGAATAAAAATCTTAGAAAGGAATGATTCATTAGTTGAAAAGCGAAATGTGATTAATCTGTTAATTAATTGTTGGTTTGAAAGTAAAAACGGTAAATTATGCAAATTATTAATCTAAATCGCTCGGCATCTCCTTTCTACAATGGAATTGTAGAAGTTTAACCCCCAAGTTAAACGATTTTCAACAATTCGCATTCGAACGGGACTGTGATGTGTTTGCGCTGAGCGAAACGTTTCTTATCGGAGATGAGACGCCAGCTTTCCGGGGGTACAACATCATCACAGAGAGCAGGGCAGGACCAAATAGAGGTGGAGGCGTACTGATTGGGGTCAGGAAATGCCACACTTTTAGAAAGGTCACGCTCCCGAAGCTAGGAGGAATCGAAGCAGTCGCAGTACAGGCCAGGATCAGAGGACTGGACATTTGCATTGTGTCCGTCTACGTTCCACCACAGGTGTCGTTAACTCGGCAAAAGTTGTGGGGTATGCTTGAGCTGTTGCAGGCTCCGCGACTGGTTCTGGGTGACTTTAATCTTCACAGCACCGAGTGGGGAAGTCACAAGACAGACCCTCAAGCATATCTGATTCATGAACTGTGCGACGACTTCCAGATGACCCTACTAAACAGGGACAAGCAAGTTACGCGCATTGCAACACCACCAACGCCAACCACGTCTGGTACGAAGGCGAGTGCCATCGACTTGTCGCTCTGTTCCAACAGTCTGGCAGTTCTTTGTGACTGGAACGTGCTCCAAGATCCTCGTGGCAGTGATCATTTGCCGATCGCTATTCTGGTTAGCCATGGCCCACAGCAATCGACAACGGTGGAGATGCCTTACGATCTGACGCGAAATATCGACTGGAAACAGTACGCGGAGGCAGTCTCCATTGGAGTTGAGTTGCGAGATGGGTTGGCACCGCTTGAAGAATATGCTTTTCTGGCTAATTTGATCTATGACAGTGCGTTACAAGCTCAAACGAAACCCGTCCCGGGACCATACATCCGAACGCGCCCTCCACTCCCCTGGTGGGACAAGGAGTGTACAGATCTCTCGGCGGCCAGGTCTGTAGCTTATGTGGACTTCTGCAAGTGTGGAATCCGAGCGAACTTCCAAAAGTACAGAGCTCTTGATCGCAGGTACAGTAATACTCTGAAGCGGAAGAAGCGAATGTACTGGCGGGAGTTCGTTGAAGGACTACCAGCAGATACGTCCATGAGCACTCTGTGGCGCGTTGCGAGGGCCATGCGTAGAGGTTCCGTTCCGAACGAGAGTGTGGAAAAATCGGACAAGTGGATATTGGATTTCGCCAAGAAGGTGTGCCCGGACTCGGTGCCGACACAACCATCATTCGACGTTGTTGATGGGAGCGATTCTAATCCTCCCTTCTCGATGGTAGAGCTCTCCATAGCACTATTGACGGGCAACAACACTGCTCCTGGTCCGGACAAGATCAAGTTCAGCTTGCTGAAAAATCTTCCGGACGTCGCCAAGCAGCGTCTGTTGAATCTGTTCAACACGTTCGTGGAGCAGAACGTAATTCCACACGAATGGCGACAGGTCCGGGTGGTTGCCATTCAAAAGCCCGGTAAGCCGGCGTCCGACCACAACTCGTATCGTCCAATCAGCTTGCTGTCGTGTCTACGCAAGTTGCTGGAGAAGATGATCCTCGACCGCCTCGAACCATGGATGGAACGAGAGCACTTGCTGTCAGACACGCAGTATGGCTTCCGGAGAGGCAAGGGAACAAGCGACTGTCTAGCCTTGCTGGCCACAGGGATCGACATAGCCCGTGGTAAGAAACAGCAAATGGCTTCTGTCTTTCTAGACATCAAGGGTGCATTCGATTCAGTCTCCATCGATGTGTTGGGAGTAAAGCTGCGGCGGAGCGGTCTCAATCCGACGATGTGCAACTTCCTCATCAACCTGTTGTCAGAAAAACACATGCACTTTGTGCAAGGTGATCTGGCAATCACCCGGATAAGTTACATGGGTTTGGCACAAGGCTCACGCCTTAGTCCATCTATGTATAACTTTACGTCAGCGACATCGACGATTGCTTGACCGGAGACTGCACCCTTATACAGTACGCAGATGACGCAGTGGTTTCAATCGCTGCCAAGAAGGAAGTCGATCTGCTAGAACCCTTGCAAGATACCCTGAACAACTTGGCCCATTGGGCAGTTGGAAAGGGTATTGAATTCTCTCCGGAGAAGACGGAACTGGTCGTTTTTACGGGGAAGCATGAACCGCCACAGCTCAATCTTTCTCTCTCAGGAAAGACTATCGAGCAGTCGGACCACTTCATGTACATGGGTACCATCTTCGATCAAAAGGGAACATGGGGGAAGCACATCAACTACCTGAAGCAAAAGTGCCTGCAAAGAACTAATTTTCTGCGCAGCGTCTCTGGCAACCGGTGGGGTGCTCATCCTTCTGACCTGCTTCGACTGTACAAGACAACGATACTCTCGGTGCTGGAATATGGCAGTTTCTGCTTCCAAACAGCTGCGAAATCACGCTTGTTGGTTCTCCAGCGGATACAGTACCGAAGTCTTCGCATTGTCTTGGCGGGAGTGTTGCCTCTGCGAACTCGTTACTACGAACTGTCTTACCGGTTCCTGATCCGGTGTGATTACAGGAATAAACTGGTAATTGACAACTTTGAAACGTTGCTGAACCTTCACGTTGAGTCTCGGCGCATGCTTCTATATTATGACTTTATGTCATCGTGGGAGTGGAGCCCGAGCACAACGGTACAGCGCACGCCTCCGTTAACCAGCAGCACCCTGATTGGTTTCGACACGTCCATGAAAGCCGATACTCGCGGTATCCCAAACCATCTTCTGCGGGGGGTTGTACCGTCGATCTTCGCATCAAAGTACAACCATGTTCCTCCAAACAACAGATTCTTCACCGATGGCTCCAAGCTCGACGGCTGTACGGGCTTCGGTGTTTATCATGAATCTTATCAGCTGTTCTTTAAGCTGAAGGACCCGAGTTCGGTTTACGTCGCAGAGTTAGCCGCGGTTTACTGCGCACTGCGAATCATCGAGACCATGCCACCTGATCACTACTTCATCTTCACCGATAGCTTTAGCTCTGTTGAGGCTATCCGGTCTCTGAAGCCGACCAGGGAGTCTGCGTTTTTCCTCACGGAAATACGCAAGACTTTAAACAACCTGGCGGCTCAGTCCTTCAGCATCACGGTGGTGTGGGTCCGCGCTCATTGCTCGATTCCGGGTAATGAGAAAGCGGATTTGCTCGCCAAGAAGGGTGCTGAGAGTGGAGACATTTTTGAAAGGCCAATTAGCCTACAAGAATGCTACGGTTTTCCGAGGCAGCGTGCGCTTCTGGATTGGCAAAATCAATGGGACGACGACACCAAAGGACGTTGGATGTATTCCATACGACCTAAGGTGCAAAGAAAAGCCTGGTTCAAGGGAATGGACTTGACGCGTGGATTCATCAGAACGATGTCCCGCCTTATGTCGAACCATTACTCGTCCAAGGCTCATCTGTACCGTATCAACATGAGTGATACGAACCTTTGCGACTGTGGGCAGGGTTATCAGGACATCGACCATCTCGTATGGGCGTGTCCAGATCACCAGGCTCACAGAATTAAGTTGAAAGATACCCTCAGGGCCCGAGGAAGACCACCAGAAATCCCGATGCGAGACGCGCTATCTCAGCTAGACCTTGATGTTCTCTATCCTATCTATCAGTTCCTCTCAGATTCCAAAATATCTATTTAGTTTTCTTCCAGTTAGTTTCTCTTCAGTTAGTTTTCCTCTATTTAGTATAACTCGCCTTCACACAAAGCCGTCGTTTCTGGTTTGCACCGGAAGCAAAGCAAGAACGCCCCAGCAGCTGGACACCGAGTTGCGGCTGAGGACAAAACGCAAAGGCCAGCAGAGCCAACCAAGACCCCTACACAATTCCCCTTCCCATCCCACGCCTTGTCTTTAACATCAATTCCTTCCCTACTAACCCCGAGTAGGCCGCGGGTAATCGGCTCCCCTCCCATTAACATTTACACACAAGATCCTCTGTAATTATTAAGCCAAATGTAATTACAAAAGCCGACTCGGTCCTAACCAGGTCCCAGTACCGAAAAGGACCTAATAAAAATAATTTTATGAAAAAAAAAAAAAAATCTAAATCGCTCCCAAAAGCCCATTGATTAAAAACTTTAATTTATCCATCGCTGATGTAACATTACTAGTGTGGGTAGTGGTGCTGCTTGAAACATAACTTAGCCATCGATAGCGGAACAGGGCGGTTGGCGGTGGTGTTGTTGCAGAGATTTCTCTAGAATTGATTGAGTGAATTCTATGGAGAGCTCTCTAAAATACTTTTTGCCTAAGGGTATCTTTTTAAAAAGTTGTATGTATTAAATCGAATAACTCATACGCCGTTTTGAAAAAGTTGCTTGAAAATCTTGAGGGTGGAGGGTAAAGATCCGTTTAAAATATCTGGAGGGTGGGAAGTTGGAGGGTAACTAAACCGCGCTCTTCTTCTTTGTTACATATTTCGGATACCCGCAATAGGGTTGGTAAAGAAATAGGGTAGTTAAAATTATTATTATAAATGTTTTATTTAAAAAAATTAAAAACATTCAAAAATTTAAAAAATTTAAAAAAATAAAAAATTTAAGAAATTTAAAAAATTTCAACTTCAGCGATTCAAATGTAATCCGGGAAGGACTAGCAAATGTTCACCTTCATAGACCTCACTAAATAATCCATCGGTAGTAGCGACGGGCGGTGTGTACAAAGGGCAGGGACGTAATCAACGCTAGCTAATGACCAGCACTTACTGGGAATTCCAGGTTCATATGGACCATTTCAATCCATAATCCCGACTAAATGAGCATTTCAGTGATTTCCCGCGCCTTTTGGCGTAGGGTACACGCTGCTGCTCACATTGTAGCGCGCGTGCAGCCCAGAACATCTAAGGGCATCACGGACCTGTTATCGCTCAATCTCATTTTGCTGAACACAAATTGTCCTATTAAGCAGATTGTCAACCTCGATGAGTTGACGTATTATCAGGTCACACTACACCGCCGGTGGACGGAACGCGCGCACGACCGCGCGAACGGCCCCGACGCGCCCACCCGGCCGACGGTATCAACATCTGACTGCTGATAGCGTTCTTTTTTTTTAATTTATATTTATTCAAATTTCTTTTCCATGTACATTCATTCAGTTAAAATATTATTGAGTGTCCAATCACAAACGATGACTTTTCACCTCAATTTTAAATACTAGCAACTTTCATTTATTCATGAAATATTGTAGCTTTCGCTATTCAGTGATTTCAAATGTAGGAGGTCCTACATGTACAAAAGGGAAAAGGGATACCTTAAAACTAACTTATAAACTATATAAAGAGCGGATCAATGCAGCTGAAGACTGCAATGATTTTTGTCGAAATGCATCAATTATCTTATTGGACATAGTGTCCAAAGTGTCAACTTCGGCTAATTTGTAATCTTCTTGTGATGACACGAAGGCTTCTGCCTTTGGCGGAGATGCTTGTATCATCAGCAAAAAGTGATTTCTGACATCCTGGGGGCAAATCAGGCAAGTCAGAAGTAAAAATATTGTATAAAATTGGACCCAAAATGCTTCCTTGAGGGACGCCAGCACGTACAGGTAGTTGATCAGATTTGCTATTCTGATAACATACCTGCAGAGTACGATCCGTCAAATAATTTTGAATAATTTTCACGATATAAATCGGAAAATTAAACCTTTTCAATTTCGCAATCAAACCTTTATGCCAAACACTGTCAAATGCTTTTTCTATGTCTAGAAGAGCAGCGCCAGTAGAATAGCCCTCAGATTTGTTGCTTCGAATTAAATTTGAAACTCTCAACAACTGATGAGTAGTTGAATGCCCAAGGCGAAATCCAAACTGCTCATCAGCGAAAATTGAATTTTCATTAATGTGCGTCATCATTCTATTAAGAATTATTCTTTCGAATAATTTACTAATAGATGAAAGCAAACTAATGGGCCGATAGCTTGAGGCTTCAGCAGGATTTTTATCCGGTTTCAAAATCGGAATTACTTTGGCATTTTTCCAACTACTGGGAAAATATGCCAAATCAAAACATTTGTTGAAAATTTTGACCAAGCAACTTAAAGTTACTTCTGGTAATTTTTTAATTTAAATGTAAAAAATGCCATCCTCACCAGGGGCTTTCATATTTTTAACTTTTTTGATAATAGATTTTATTTCATTCAGATCCGTATTAAAAACTTCATCTGATGAAAATTCTTGTTCAACAATATACTGAAATTCTATTGAAATTTGATTTTCAATAGGACTCAAAACATTCAAGTTGAAATTATGAGCACTCTCAAACTGCTGAGCAAGTTTTGAGCTTTTTCCCCATTAGTTAATAGAATATTATCACCATCTTTTAAAGAAGGGATGGGTTTTGAGGTTTCTTAAGAACCTTTGAAAGTTTTCAAAAGGTTTGGAATAAGGTTTAATTTGTTCGACATCTCTTGCGAACTTTTCATTTCGCAGGAGAGTGAATCTGTGGTCAATAACCTTTTGCAAATCTTTTGAATTCGCTTCAGTGCAGGATCACGAGAACGTTGATACTGTCTTCGGCGAACATTTTCAGACGAATCAGAAGCTGAAGATCGTCATCAATAATGGGAGAATCAAATTTGACTTGGACTTTAGGAATAGCAATATTCCTAGCATCCAAAATTGCATTAGTTAAAGATTCCAAGGCTGAATCAATATCAGCTTTGGTTTCTAAAACAAAATCATGATTTAAATTATTCTCAATATGATGCTGATACCTGTCCCAATTAGCTTTGTGGTAATTAAACACAGAACTATTGGGTCTGGTAACTGCTTCATGAGAAAGTGAAAAAGTTACTGGAAGGTGATCAGAATCAAAATCAGCATGAGTCACTAAAGGACCACAATACTGACTTTGATTTGTCAAAACCAAATCAATTGTTGATGGATTTCTAACAGAAGAAAAGCAAGTTGGCCCATTCGGGTATAAAACCGAATAAAGACCAGAAGTGCAATCTCTGAACAGAATTTTACCATTGGAATTTACTTTTGAATTATTCCAAGATTGGTGTTTGGCATTAAAATCACCGATGATCAAAAATCGAGATCTATGCCGAGTAAGTTTATTCAAATCCCCTTTGAAATAATTTTTATTTTCCCCAGTGCATTGGAATGGCAAATATGCAGCTGCAATCATAATTTTCCCAAAAGAAGTTTCAAGTTCAATGCCCAAACTTTCAATAACTTTTAACTTAAAGTCACGTAACGTGCTATAAGTCATACTACGGTGGATAACTATTGCAACTCCACCGCCATTTCGATTCATTCGGTTATTAGTTATAACTTTATAATCTGGATCACTTTTCAAATAAGTGCCAGTTTTTAAAAATGTTTCGGTTATAACAGCAACATGCACGTTATGAACTCGTAAAAGTTGAAAAATTCATTTTCTTTCGCTTTTAAAGAGCGAGCATTAAAATTCATAATATTGATGGAATTACTTAGATCCATGATTAAACTTCAGGGTAAGAACAACATCATTCGCAAATTTTAATCCAATCTGGATTGCTTCCATCATGGATGTAGCATTACTCATTGTTTGAATCAAACCAAACAGTGAGTTTTGCAAAAAGTCATTTTTCAAACGTAACATCGCCGAGATCAGAAGATCCCAAAGCGTTGCCAGCAGAAAAATTTTCAAATGAGATTTGAGGTACCTGCCCAATTTCAGAAAGATTGGTAGAGGATTTAAAATTCGTGGATGAACCCGAAACGACGTTAGCATAAGAAATGCCATTGTTGTTACCTAACTTTTCCACGGTAGGGGTATTTCTAGAATTGTTCGAGTGAGACAGCACGAACGTTTGATTTAAAGATGCAGGTACAACCTGACTTTGAGAAAATTTCGGTTTGGATTTCGGCTGATGCTTAGCACGAGAATCCAAAACCTTTTTCTGATGGGGCAATCCCAGAAATTTGATTTGTGATTTCCACCACAATTTGCACATTTAAATTGGGTGACTTCTTTCACGGGACAATTGTCCTTGTCGTGAGAAGAATCCCCGCAAACCATGCATTTTGGAACCATGGCGCAATGATCAGTACCGTGACCGAATGCCTGGCAACGCCGGCACTGGGTCAGATTCTGGCCATTACCGCCATGTTTCTTAAAATGCTCCCACTTTACCCGTACATGGAACAAAAACTGAACTTTGTCCAAAAGTTTCAAATTGTTGATTTCATTTCTGTTGAAATGAATCAGATAAAATTGTGAAGTCAAACCAAAGCGAGAAATATTCCCGTTTGATTTTTTCTTCATTGGTATTACTTGGGATGGGGCATTAGGGTGTAATAACAAAATCGATTTTCCAGCACAGCAATTTTTCAGTTCCTTTTGGGGTCCTAAACAACTTCCCAAAGTTTGAGAACGATTGGTTCAGTCCTCACATTGCGCAAAGCGATTCAATTTTCCATATAAATTTGTATGGGAAAAACCATTTTTAAATTTTGATATTTAAAAACCCACGTTTCACACTGTTCTAAAACCGGATTCATATTCGGATGCTCTGGAAGATGCTCTACCACTTTCCCGAATGGTGAAAAGATACAGCGTCCTCAAAACTCGTCTAAAACGTGATTTTCGAGCAAAAACACGTTTTAGACGAGTTTTGAACACGCTGTATCTTTTATAGGAACAAGTTACCACCATACTCTCTTCAGAAAGTTGTAGAGCACATTTCAGAGCAATCAAATATGAATTCGGTTTTAATATAGCGTGAAACGTGGATTTTTTAAATATCAAAATCCAAAAAAATGGTTTTTCCCATACAATTTTATATGGAAAATTGAATCGCTTTGCGCAAAGTGGGGACTTAACTAATCGTTCTCAAACTTTGGGGAGTTGTTTAGGACCCCAAAAGGAACTGAAAAGTTGCTGTGCTCACTAAATTTGAACAACTTTATTTTTTCCCATACAACCATATTACACCCTAATGGGGCATAGCCAAGCAACACCTTAAGTTCGTTTTTGATCTCATCCACCGACAAGTCGTTGGAGAGACCTTTCAAGACCGCCTTGAATGGCCGAGCATTCTTGGTCTCATACGTGTAGAAATTGTGTTTGTGGTTTTTCAAATAACCAACAAAAGTTTGGTGATCTTGTAAAGACTCCGTCAACAAGCGACATTCTCCTCTTCGACCAAGCTGGAACGAAACCTTCAAATTGCAAGTTTCCTTGCAATTCTTCAGTTGCGTTCGAAAGCTGGCCAAATCGGAGACGGAAGTCACTACAATTGGCGGAGCCTTTACTCGTTTCTCGACGGCAGAAGGCTCAGTACGAGAAGAAGGTTCTTGTCATCAGTTTCGGATAAAACACCGAAACTGTTTGTCAATGGAATTGGAGGATTGACCTCACATTCAGAATCAGAATCAGACCTCAGAAGAGGCTGTTTTCTTTTTCTGTTTCCGTTAGCCGGTTTAGCGTTCAAACGCTTCACCGACGTAACGACCAAATCTTCAGAAGATTTGCGTTTACCTTTGTTTTGACGCATTTTGCAAGCAAAGTTCTCTTAAAAAGATGGCTTTGTTTGTAAAATACAACAAAATTTCAGGTGGGGTTAGTCTTGAAAAGACTGTTTAGAATTTTGGAAAATAACTCAGGTAGTCTTTAAAAGACTGTGAATTTTGTTTTGAAATAACTCTGAGCTTAGGTAGTAAAAAAATACCGCAGCTCTAGTGTCCGTTCACCACGAAGGTTCGCAAGACACTGAAAAGCTGATAGCGTTCTATTTAATTTGATTGAGTCACGTTCGTTATCGGAATTAACCAGACAAATCATTCCACGAACTAAGAACGGCCATGCACCACTACCCTTAATTTTGAGAAAGAGCTATTAATCTGTCTTACCTCAATAAGTTCGGACCTGGTAAGTTTTCCAGTGTTGAGTCAAATTAAGCCGCAGGCTCCACTGCTAAAATTGTATTGATTTTATAGATTTTCTTAGGAAAAGTCGGAAATAACATTTTAAAATGGCTGTATCTCGAGAACTACATCAGCAAACCTTCTGAAACTTGGCCCAGAGATACTTGTCAGTCAGATGAAGCAAAAAACATCATTATCTCGAAATGCATATTCTTTAAAGTGCTGAAATTGTATTGATTTTATGGATTTTCTTTGAAAAAATCGGAAATAACATTTTAAAATGGCTGTATCTTCAGAACTACATCAGCAAACCTTCTGAAACTTGGCCCAGAGATACTTGACAGTCATATGAAGCAAAAAACATCATTATCTCGAAATGCATATTCTTTAAAGTGCTGAAATTGTATTGAATTTATGGATTTTCTTTGAAAAAATCGGAAATAACATTTTAAAATGGCTGTATCTCGAGAACTATATCAGCAAACCTTCTGAAACTTGGCCCAGAGATACTTGACAGTTATATTTATTTATTTTTATTTATTTGTTTTATTCCATATAGTAACTTAAGACATAGTCTTTTTTATGTTACAGTGTGTGTTCTGCTGAGTTCTGCTTCAATTTAAATTAACTAACTTTAATTTATTTGGTTCTCTTATTTAACTAGTGGTTAATGTTGAGGTTGGCGAGTAAACTCTGCTTGAAATTACATTTGGAAGTATTTTGTTTCAATGTTGTCGGAAGGCTGTTCCAATTTACAATGCCCCTAGCAAAAAACGATTGACTGTAATAAAATGAGCTATGGTTGGGTATTAGAAAGCTGTAAGTTCTGGTGTTACGAAACGGTACTAATTTTTCATAAAGGTATGTGGGTTTTTTGGTGTTAATTATTCTGTGTAAGACAACACATGATCTAAATTTATAGAAGTTTGAAAAACTACATCCAATAAGGTGTTTTTGTAAATGCGAAACCCTAGACATTCTATTTAAGTTGAAAACATATCTTACACAAGCATTCAAAGCAATACGTAGCCTATCAATATGCATACCGTTGGCATTAGAGTAAATAAAATCGGTATAGATAAAGTGTGGAAAAATCAGCGATCTAAATAACTTAAGTTTAGTATTAACATCAAGATGTTTCGTTGTTAGAGTAAGTTGCTTCAAAGATATGTATATTTTTCGGCATTGAGATTTGATTTGAAGATCCCATTCTAAATTATCTCTGAAAATCAGGCCAAGATTGTTTGCTTCGTTGACAAAACAGATTTGTGCGCCATTCATGATCAAGTTAGGAAAATCAGGTTTCGTTTTAAGTTTAGTAATTAGTAACGCTTTAGTTTTAGCAGGATTTATTGATAATAAATTAGACTCAGACCAAGTATGAATTTGATTCAAGTCGAAATTTATCTTCGAACAAATATCAGGAATGTTAAAGTTTTGATCAGAACAGAAATAAATTTGCACATCATCCGCAAAAAGATGTACTGAGCAATATTTTAAAACGTTTGGCAAATCATTTATAAACAGAGAAAATAGTAATGGTCCAAGAATAGAGCCCTGTGGAACTCCAGACTCACAAAGGATAAATGATGATAAAATACCGTTCAAAAAACTGCCTGGTAACGTTCTGTTAAGTAACTTTTTAACAATTTCGTAGCAGCATTTGAGAAATTGTACAAAGAAATAAGTTTATTCAAAAGCTTAACATGAGAAACGCGATCGAATGCTTTGGCAAAATCAATCAGCAGAAGAACAGCGACACATTTTTATCAACAGATAACGCAATATCATCGTGAACTTTCATTAGTGCTGTTTCTGTGCTATGATTTTTTCTAAACCCAGATTGCAAGGCATGTAAGAAATTCATTTCAGTAATGTAATGTGAAATTTGGTCTTTTATTACTTTTTCGAAAACTTTTGAGAGGGTGCATAGCAAACTTATTGGTCTTAAATTGGTAATCTCTGAAGATCCACTCTTTTTGTATATTGGAATCACTTTAACACGTTTCCAAAGTGCTGGAAAATTGGATGTTTTTACGATAGTATTAAAGAGATGTTCAAAAAATGGCAGTAGAAAGGGAAGAACAACTTTTAGAAATGAAATCGGAAGATTGTCAAGACCAGCAGCATTAGACTTGATTGAGTAAACTGCATCCACTATTTCATAACTGTGGATTTGCCTAAAATGGAAACTATCTGTTGAATGAGAATAGTGAATACTAGACGAACTTCTTTCACTATAATTAGACGCAAAATAATTGTTAACTTCTTCCGCTGAATGGGTGCTATCAATGTTATTGTTTTTACTTTTAGAGACTCCTAATTTTTTTATGTTTTTCCACATTTGTCTAACTGGAACATTTAAGTTGATACGTTGTCGATCGTGATCACGTTTGGCAGTTTTAGTTAAATAATTCACAACATTTCTAAGACGGTTGTAATTGGTGCGATGTTCTGGTGACTTTGATCTTTTGTAAGCATTATAAGCAATGTCTCTGTTGATTATAGCTCTTTCAATATCTGGGTTAAACCAAGATTTATAAAATGACTTCTTGAATTTTACTGGAAAAGCTTGTTCATGTAAGATAAACATATGATTGTTCAAAGTATTGAGAAGAATGTCAGAATCATCGATGAAATGAAATTCATTAATGCTAAGACGCGATAATGCATTTTCGAAAGCATGATTGTTAAAATTATTGTAATCACGATACCAATAACCGTCTAGGTCAACACGTTTTTCAAAATCCAAAGTAGCAAACACTAGATCATGAGCCGATATTCCGGGCATGGATACTTGATTAAGGGCTAAGTGAAAGACCGAGCTCCGATTTTTGTCGTTTTGTGCTTGCTACATATCGCTCTCCCCGCGCGCTGCTCTCTCTCTCTATTCTCTCTCGCCGTCTGCACCGTGCTGCCAGCATGGCGTTAGGCATATTTTTGTGCCGCATGAACGTGATACCAATAATTATGCCGTTGATTCCATATTACTTCGGATGTAAAAATCTTCAATTATTATTTCAAGAACATTGTGAAGATTTTTGTATTCCAGTACTATAAATTATTACAAAAATATTTAAATACTTCAAAAAATCGTGCATTGTTCGAGAACTTGATTTTAATAGCAATGACCCCCAAAGTTTTTGTTTGCATAATGTTTCATCAAGCGTTGGAAACATATTTCAAAAGCAATCTGAAGAGTTTTGTATTCAAATACTACAAAATATTACAAAATACGTAAAATACAGTAAAATTCAAACATTGTTCTAGAATTCAACTGTTATCGTGACGGCCCCCACAGTTTCTAATGGCAAAATGATTCCTCAAGTGTTAGATACATATTTCTGAAATAATCTGAAGAGTTTTGTATTCAAGTACTACAACATTTTACAAAAATACGTAAATACAGTAAAAAAACGTACATTGTTCATGAACCTGATTTTTATAGCAATGATTCCCAATGTTTTTGTTTGCATTATGTTCCATCAAGCGTTGGAAACATATTTCAAAAGCAATCTGAAGAGTTTTGTATTCAAATACTACAAAATATTACAAAAATACGTAAAATACAGTAAAATTCAAACATTGTTCTAGAATTCAACTCTTATCGTGACGGCCCCAACAGTTTCTAGTGGCAATATGTTTCCTCAAGTATTAGATACATATTTCTGAAATAATCTGAAGAATTTTGTATTCAAGTACTACAACATTTTACAAAAATACGTAAATACAGTTAAAAATGTACATTGTTCGAGAACCTAATTTTTATAGTGATGACCCTCAATGTTTTTGTATGAAAAATATTTTCTCAAGTGTTAGAAACATATTTGTAAAATAATGTGAAGAGTTTTGTATTCAAGCACTACAAAATTTTACAAAAATAAATAAATTGTTCGCTCCTCACATTGTCTTGACGTTCTCGATTGCGAGATTCCTACTCGAAACTAGGTGTCAAAAGGCTTGGTTGTTGAGGCAATTGCAAACCGCTTTTTACACCTTAGCTTCCACCTACCCCGGAATTCGAACTTACAACCTTTGTATTATGAGTTCAACAGCCTACCAGCGACTCCATCGAGACGGGACCCACGGAGACGAATTCTACACCTGGACTGAGCTAACGACCTTACCTCCAAGTTAGACCGGGGCCAACATTTACTTCCCCGTCCAACGGAAGGCGTGACCGAGATGTCATCTGGGATCGAACCAAGGCCGACTGGGTGAGAGGCAACCACGCTTATCCCTACACCACGGTCTCGGCGAAATTTTACAAAAATACGTAAAAACAGTGAAAATCCTAAAGTACGTACTGTATGTGTGATTGATTTTTATAGCAATGACCCCAAAGTTTTTGGTTGCCTAATGTTTCATCAAGTGTTGGAAACATATTTCAAAAGCAAACTGTTTTGTATTCAAATACTACAAAATATTACAAAAATACGTAAAATATAATAAAAATTAAACATTGTTCTAGAATTCGACTTTTAACGTGACGACCCCCATAGCTTTTAGTTGCAAAATGTTTCACCAAGTATTAGATACATGTTTCTAAAAAAAAACTGATGAGTTTTTTATTCAAGTGCTATAAATTATTACAAAACAGTGTTCTTGAACTCAATTTTTATCGCGATGATTTCCACATTTTTTATTTGAGCATGTTTCTTCAAATGTTTATACAACATATATCTTAAATAATCTGAATAGTTTTGTAATCAAGTACTACAAAATATTACAAAAATACGTAAATACAGTAAAAATCGTACATTGTTCGAAAACCTGATTTGTATGGCAATGACTCCAAAAGTTTTTGGATTCAAAATGTTTCCTCAAGTGTCAGAAACAAATTCCTAAAATAAATTGAAGAGTGTTGTAATCAAGTTCAACAAAATATTACAAAAAAAAAAACGCAGAATAGAGTTAAAAATCAAAAATTGATCTCGAACTCGAATTTATCTTTATGAGCCCAACAGTTTTTGGTTGCAAAATGTTTCATCTAGTGTTGGAAACAATCTGAAGAGTTTTGTACTGAAATAATTTAAATTATAGCAAAAATACGTAAAATACATAAAAATCCGAAATTGTTCTAGTACTAACATTTTATCGCAATGATCTTTAATTGAAACATGTTTCTTCAAATGTGGGCATCATATTTAAAAAAAATCTGAAGAGTTTTGATATCAAGTACTACAAAATATTACAAAAAATTACAAAAATATAACAAAATTCAAACATTGTGCAACAATTCGACTTTTATCGTGACGACCCCCAAAAAATCAATTGCAAAATGTTTCATCAAGTATTGGAAATATATTTCTGAAATTATGTGAAGAGTTTTGTATTCAAGTACTACAAATTATTAAAAATATGCGTAAATACAGAAAACAATCAAATATCATTCTACAATTCGACAATTCTAAACAACCCTACAATATGATGATCTCCACATTTTTTTATTGTAGCTTATTTTTCAAATATTTGCAACATATTTCTAAAATATTCTGAAAAGTGTTGTATTCAAGTAATACAAAATATGTACATTGTTCGAGAACCTGATTTTTAAAGCAATGACCGCCAATGTTTTTGATTGCAAAATGTTTCAACAAGTGTTGGAAACGCATTTTTAAAATAATCAAATAATAAAAAATATTACAAAAATACTTAAAATACAACAAAAATCAAACATTTTCTAGAATTCATCTTTTATGGTGACGAACCCCACAGTTTTTAGTTGCAAAATGTGTCAGCAAGTATTAGATAAATATTCCTGAAAAAAAAACTGTGAGTTTTGTATTCGAGTACTATAACTTATTACAAAACATTGTTCTAGAACTCAATTTTTATCGCGATATTGAAGTACTATAAATTGTTCCAAAAATACGAAAATACAGTAAAAGACCAAACATTGTTCAAGATCTCGATTTTTATCGTAATTAACTCCACAATTTT
The DNA here is from genome assembly GCF_015732765.1 of Culex quinquefasciatus. NCBI lineage: Eukaryota > Metazoa > Arthropoda > Insecta > Diptera > Culicidae > Culex > Culex quinquefasciatus. The sequence goes on along the minus strand of NC_051861.1, from coordinate 68,413,928 downwards.
TGGTTGGAATATATTTTTTTAAATGTTTGCAACGTATTTCCCAAGTAAAGATTTTTTTATTCTTTTCTATAAAGTTTAACTCACTGAGGTATAAACATATTTTTCAACTATTTATTATTGTGGGCTATATTAGAGATCAAAGATATATTTCGAACACCATATTAAGAAATATTTGATTTTTTTTTCAAATTTCTCGATAATATCAGTGAAATATCGGGCAAATCTAAATAATGGCTGAAAATTTATAGTTGGCTTCCTTATCCCAAAAAGAGTTATTTTCTACGAAATCAGCCAATTTCGACCTTTTTGTATTTTTTATTTGGCTCAAACTTTGTGGAGACCTTCGCTATGACCAAAGATGCTATTTTGTGTCATTGGTTCTCCCATGCAAGACCCCATACAATTTTGGCTGCTGTCTGTACTAATATTAAAAATCTGTAACTTTTGAGTGAATTTTCTGATCTTCGGCAAAGTTGTAGGTATTGTTGATGATTATTGAGAAAAAATTGATACACGGAAAAAATCACCGATTTTTTTCACAAAAATTAAATGTCCCAAAAATTTATTTTTAGATTTTCGAGAATTGATATGTTTTAGGAGACAAAAACTGCAACTTTTGAGTCATAGAGAAGTATGGTTAAAAAAATTGCCGCCGAGTTATACACTTTTGGAAAATAGTGATTTTTAGAAAAAATCGAATTTTATACAAAAAAATGACCTAATTCATTATGTAAAATTGAATTCGCAATCAAAAAGTACATCACAATTTTTTTATAAAGGGCTCCGTTTTCAATATAGCCACCGAAAGTTTGATTTTAGCGAAATATTTGAAGTTTCTCGATTTTTAAAAACAGTGATCATGAGTAAAAGCAAAGCAATCCACTTTAACGACCCCGGGTCTTTTGTGGGCTCTGTTGCAAGTTTCTACTCATTTCTAGGCGTCCGAAGGTTATGTGTGGTGAGTCACCCAAAACCTCTTTTACGCAAATGGACCGACGTTTTACTTCCCCATCCGATAGAAGACCAGAAGGATAAGGCGGGAATCGAACCCGCACCCCATAGCAACTTAGGGATCGGCAGCCGAAGCCGCTAACCAAACAACCCATCATTTTCGAATGTCGATATCTCAGCAACCAATTTTCCGATTTTCAATGTTAAAACATGAAACATTCGTGACATTTTCCGATCTATTCAAAAACATTGGCTGGCTCTTTTAAAACTTTAGTGTTGATTCAAAAAATTTAAAATATTTTTTTGCAATTGATCAAAAATTCAAGAATTTCGATTTTTCTAAATTTTTTTCATGTGACCATGAAGTTGCGGTTTTTATCCCCTAAAATATATCAAAATTCTCTAAAATCAAAAAATATATAATTTGGGAAATTGAGTTTTTTACTGCCAATTTTTATTTTCCTTGTAACTATTTTTTCTTCAATAGTCTTCAACAACAACTACAACTTTGACGAAGACACAAAATCGATCTGAAAATTCACTCAAAAGTTACAGATTTTTGAATTTACGTACCGTTTCTGTATGGACGCTGCCAAAATTTTATGGAGACTTGTATGGGTGAACCAATGACACAAAATAGCATCTTTGGTCACAGGGAAAGTCCCCACAAAGTTTTGGCCAAATCAAAAAATAAAAATAAAATCCATTTCTGGTTTTGGTAGAGAATTTCTCAAAATCGAAATCATTTTGCATGAATTGTCCGTTCAAAAATGGAATGTATATATTTGAAAATCCGTATCTTGGAAAGGATGTCGTTGTTTAATGGTTTATTTGAGGTAATTTTAAATTTCCTGGTCATTTTCTGCCTATCTCGGTAGGAATTATTTAAATGATACAAAGTCTCGAGCAAAGTTGTAAGTTATGAAAAAGAGAGTTTAGTAAAATTGTAAAACCCAAAAATAAATACTAAACTTACATAAAATAATTATTTTTTGCAAAACAAAACATTCAACAAAAAAATCGCTAATACTATGATATTTTGAAAACTAAGGATTGCAAAACATATGGGCAGGCGTAAAATGCATTTTAAAACACATTCTTCATTCAAATGTTATAACCATGGCTTGCAATTTATTTTTTTTTTCAATTTTTTTTATTTGTTTGTACCGACTTTGGCCAGAGTCGAGGGACAAAAACTTCAAAAAATATTTGCAACGGCTTAATAAGATACAAAATGCCTTTTTGGTCAAATTTTCGCAATGTTCAGTAAATACAAAAAAAAATGAAAATCACAACTTTATAATATCAGTCGATTTTGTAAAGAATTGCTCTTATACATAATCAAAATTATTGTACAACATAACAATACAACATTTACGAGTGTAAAACATTTTACTACGGTTCAAGGTTTATTTATTTTTCATTGCAGTGAGCCGCAAATTTTCGATACTTTTTCAGAACTATGACCTAAACCTTCTCAATAGAATACAGATCTTCCCAATAAAACTTACTAAAGCTACCTGAAACATTCCACCTTCATACTCCTTGATAAAGGAAGTCATTGATCTGGTTGATCTTCATCTCTGAATTCCGAAAAGTTAGCAGTTGTTCTAGAACTTCTCAACAGAGAGTTGGTAGATGTCCTAGAACTTCGCAATAGACCATAAATCTACTCAGTGTAGGTCACTGAAGCTACCTGAAGGTGTTCCAACTTCATAGTTATTGATATAAGCAGCCAGCCAGCAGTTCCGCCCGTGTGGATCAATCGGACCGCGCACTGGACTCACAATCAAGAGATCGCCGGTTCGAATCCCACGGCGGGCGCTCTAAAATTCTTTGTGTAAATATGGGTATTCGGCGCCATCGCTCCGTGCCATACTTTCATACACTTAGGAGCCCAGGGCGGCGAAGTCCTTGTAGATAAAAAGGAAGACACTAGTGGTTGGTACTAGCAATGGTGGCCGACAGCTATAAAGTCAACTTCGTTTTGATCAGGTTGGCCTTCATCTACCCACTGTAACTCACTGAAGCTACCTGAAGATGTTCCAACTTCATAGTTATTGATATAAGCAGCCATTGATCAGGTTGACCTTCATATCTGAACTCCGTAGAGTTGGTAGATGTCCTAGATCTATTCAACAGACCATGGATCTACCCACTGTAACTCACTGAAGCTACCTGAAGATGATCCAACTTCATAGTCATTGATATAAGCAGCCATTGATCAGGTTGACCTTCATATCTGAACTCCGTAGAGTTGGAAGATGTCCTAGAGCTATTCAACAGACCATAAATCTACCCAGTGTAGCTCACTGAAGCTACCCGAAGTTATTCTAACTTCATAGTCATTGATATAAGTAGCCATTGATCAGGTTGACCTTCATATCTGAACTCCGTAGAGTTGGTAGATGTCCTAGAGCTATTCAACAGACCATGGATCTACCCACTGTAACTCACTGAAGCTACCTGAAGATGATCCAACTTCATAGTCATTGATATAAGCAGCGATTGATCAGGTTGACCTTCATATCTGAACTCCGTAGAGTTGGAAGATGTCCTAGAGCTATTCAACAGACCATGGATCTACCCACTGTAACTCACTGAAGCTACCTGAAGATGATCCAACTTCATAGTCATTGATATAAGCAGCCATTGATCAGGTTGACCTTCATATCTGAACTCCGTAGAGTTGGTACATGTCCTAGAACTATTCAACAGACCATAGATCTACACACTGCAACTCACTGAAGCTACCTGAAGATGTTCCATCTTCACAGTAATTGATATAAGTAGCCATTGATCAAGTTGACCTTCATATCTGAACTCCGTAGAGTTGGTAGATGTCCTAGAACTTCTCAATAGACCATAAATCTACCCAGTGTAGCTCACTGAAGCTACCCGAAGTTATTCTAACTTCATAGTCATTGATATAAGTAGCAATTGATCAGGTTGACCTTCATATCTGAACTCCGTAGAGTTGGTAGATGTCCTAGAGCTATTCAACAGACCATGGATCTACCCACTGTAACTCACTGAAGCTACCTGAAGATGTTCCAACTTCATAGTTATTGATATAAGCAGCCATTGATCAGGTTGACCTTCATATCTGAACTCCGTAGAGTTGGTAGATGTCCTAGAACTTCTCAATAGACCATAAATCTACCCAGTGTAGCTCACTGAAGCTATCCGAAGTTATTCTAACTTCATAGTCATTGATATAAGCAGCCATTGATCAGGTTGACCTTCATATCTGAACTCCGTAGAGTTGGTAGATGTCCTAGAGCTATTCAACAGACCATGGATCTACCCACTGTAACTCACTGAAGCTACCTGAAGATGTTCCAACTTCATAGTTATTGATATAAGCAGCCATTGATCAGGTTGACCTTCATATCTGAACTCCGTAGAGTTGGTAGATGTCCTAGAGCTATTCAACAGACCATGGATCTACCCACTATAACTCACTGAAGCTACCTGAAGATGTTCCAACTTCATAGTTATTGATATAAGCAGCCATTGATCAGGTTGACCTTCATATCTGAACTCCGTAGAGTTGAAAGATGTCCTAGAGCTATTCAACAGACCATGGATCTACCCACTGTAACTCACTGAAGCTACCTGAAGATGATCCAACTTCATAGTCATTGATATAAGCAGCCATTGATCAGGTTGACCTTCATATCTGAACTCCGTAGAGTTGGTAGATGTCCTAGAGCTATTCAACAGACCATGGATCTACCCACTGTAACTCACTGAAGCTACCTGAAGATGTTCCAACTTCATAGTTATTGATATAAGCAGCCATTGATCAGGTTGACCTTCATATCTGAACTCCGTAGAGTTGGTAGATGTCCTAGAACTTCTCAATAGACCATAAATCTACCTATTGTAGCTCACTGAAGCTACCTGAAGATGATCCAACTTCATAGTTATTGATATAAGCAGCCATTGATAAGGTTGACCTTCATATCTGAACTCCGTAGAGTTGGAAGATGCCCTAGAGCTATTCAACAGACCATGGATCTACCCACTGTAACTCACTGAAGCTACCTGAAGATGTTCCAACTTCATAGTTATTGATATAAGCAGCCATTGATCAGGTTGACCTTCATATCTGAACTCCGTAGAGTTGGTAGATTTCCTAGAACTTCTCAATAGACCATAAATCTACCTATTGTAGCTCACTGAAGCTACCTGAAGATGATCCAACTTCATAGTTATTGATATAAGCAGCCATTGATAAGGTTGACCTTCATATCTGAACTCCGTAGAGTTGGAAGATGCCCTAGAGCTATTCAACAGACCATGGATCTACCCACTGTAACTCACTGAAGCTACCTGAAGATGTTCCAACTTCATAGTTATTGATATAAGCAGCCATTGATCAGGTTGACCTTCATATCTGAACTCCGTAGAGTTGGAAGATGTCCTAGAGCTATTCAACAGACCATGGATCTACCCACTGTAACTCACTGAAGCTACCTGAAGATGTTCCAACTTCATAGTCATTGATATAAGCAGCCATTGATCAGGTTGACCTTCATATCTGAACTCCGTAGAGTTGGTAGATGTCCTAGAGCTATTCAACAGACCATGGATCTACCCACTGTAACTCACTGAAGCTACCTGAAGATGTTCCAACTTCATAGTTATTGATATAAGCAGCCATTGATCAGGTTGACCTTCATATCTGAACTTCGTAGAGTTGGTAGATGTCCTAGAGCTATTCAACAGACCATGGATCTACCCACTATAACTCACTGAAGCTACCTGAAGATGTTCCAACTTCATAGTCATTGATATAAGCAGCCATTGATCAGGTTGACCTTCATATCTGAACTCCGTAGAGTTGGTAGATGTCCTAGAACTTCTCAATAGACCATAAATCTACCTAGTGTAGCTCACTGAAGCTACCTGAAGATGATCCAACTTCATAGTCATTGATATAAGCAGCCATTGATCAGGTTGACCTTCATATCTGAACTCCGTAGAGTTGGAAGATGTCCTAGAGCTATTCAACAGACCATGGATCTACCCACTGTAACTCACTGAAGCTACCTGAAGATGATCCAACTTCATAGTCATTGATATAAGCAGCCATTGATCAGGTTGACCTTCATATCTGAACTCCGTAGAGTTGGTAGATGTCCTAGAACTTCTCAATAGACCATAAATCTACCCAGTGTAGCTCACTGAAGCTATCCGAAGTTATTCTAACTTCATAGTCATTGATATAAGCAGTCATTGATCAGGTTGACCTTCATATCTGAACTCCGTAGAGTTGGTAGATGTCCTAGAGCTATTCAACAGACCGTATATATACCACCAACTCACTGTAACCTCAGAAAAAAAATCTACCTGATATTTCTAAATTCATAAAAAATTATAAAGTTTTAAAAAGTCTTTGAAAAATATAAAGAAAATATTCTGGCACCACTGCAAACGAACTGTCAGCACGCGAGCTCGAGACAAAATGAGAGAGTAGAATTCTGCGCGAATTTGTTTATGTTTTCGATTTTTTTGGGAAAAGATAACCACTCAATTATTTTACAACTAAAGTATGGCTTTATATATATCAAATTGCAGGTAATTGTCTCGACTACAAACTGTCGAGCTTGGATTTTCAAAAATGCTTGCATTTTTATAAAAGTTGGGAGGAAAATGAGGCAATTTTCAAGGTGTTTTAGTACCTTTTACTAAAAAGATAACCACTCAGGCTAGACTTAACCAATCAAGCTCATATTTAACCAGTAGGTGCGTAAGAATGTTGGCTACAAAATGTCGGGTCGGTTTGTTGAGAAAATGTATCGTTTTCGAGATATTTCAATTTTACTGAAAAAACTCCCAGCTGGTTCTCTTAGCCCTTAAATTTGAGTACCAATTCTGGTGAATTTGTCAATAAAAGATCTAGAAGAGAGCAACCATCATTGTAGAAAAAAGTAGGTTCAAAATTGACACAAGAAAACGACATGCTAGCGATTGTATCTATAAAATCATTAGTTTTTCTAGTATTTTTTCGAATATCAGTGTTAAAATCGCCAATAAAAAATGATTTTTAATATTTTAAACAAAATTGTTCAATGTGGGTGCGAAGTAGGTAAGAACAATCACTTTGTGGCGGGTTGTAGTACACAGCTAAAACAAAACGATTTCCATTAAATTGCATTTCAAGTAACAGAAAATCAGTTTCATAACGACCATTGGTAGAAATTGCACCAAGAGATTTCTTAAGAATTTTACAGCTAATATTTTGCTTAAAGTATACACATACACCCCCACCGTGCCGATTACGGTTTTGTCGAACTAAGTTGTAACCTTGTATTTCAATGGTTGCATCAGTTATGGAATCATCCAACCAGGTTTCTGTTAAACAGATAATATCCACTTTGCTTGTAATAAAGTTTAGTTTGAGTTCTTCAAATTTGGAAAACGGCGAGCACAGAGGCTCTGAACGTTAATATGGCATATATTCAGCTTGTCATTCACCAAACAAGCATTCATTACAGCTCTTGGAATCAAGTAATTTGCAGAGGCGTCGTCATTAGAAGAATCAAACATTATTAGTGGGGAACGCGCTAAATTTCAAACAAAAGCCGCCCACCAAACCTACACCAATTAACCATAGCTTAATAAAGAGAACCATAACTTAAAACTAACTAAATAGGGTTTAGAAAACTTTTTTGTACGAGCCATAATATAGGAAAAAAATCAGAATTTGATCAAAACAAATATCGGCAGCAGTAAAGTTAGCAAGCACACACGTTTCTATTTGTACCATGTTCCAGTCTCGACCTGACCACAGCCATCCCATGGCACGAACAGCACCAACAGCATTTCCATAACAGCAACTTCAGCAACCAAATCAGCATCTACAGCGTTACAGTCCAGCAGAAGGCATCATCGACACGAACCAGCATTAGCGTGGCTCACGGATATATGAAAAAGAAAAGTGTTCAATTTCGAACGCCTCGACCGAAATTTTGTAGCATTATAACCGCAGAAGCTAGCCTGAAATTTTGAGCGCATTTTGTTAATGTTTAGTTGTTCCACTCTTAATCTGAAGTTATAAAAAAATTTCAATAAATTTAATTTATTTATTTTCAACTTTTTAACTCTTCTTCGAGAAAGTTTTCCTATGTCGTATGATTTTTTTCAGAATAGAGGTTTCTTATAGGTTTTGATCCGGGGAACAACTTTGTAGAACATCGCAAAGCGCTAGGAATTAATCCCGGAAAGATACAGACAAATTTTTAGAGAACGTTGAATTTTGTTTCCGTACTCCAAAAAATATCCTGTATCTTTTCGGGATCAATTCCTAGCGCTTTGCGATGTTCTACAAAGTTGTTCCCCGGATCAAAACCTATAAGAAACCTGAGAATAGGAAAATTTGATTGGGTTTTGGGAAACTTTCTCTAAGAAGAGGTTAAAAGCGAAAATTTCCCATAGTGAATTTTTAGAAGTTCCATACTAACTTCAGGTCAATGGTGGAAGTACTAAACCTTAACCAAATGCGCTCAAAATTTGAGGTAATGTTCTGGGGCCATATTGCTAAAAAATTCCGGTCGAGACGTTCGAAATTAAACACTTTTGTCTTTTTCATATATCCGTGAGCCACGTTAACCAGCATGACTTTCAGGACGGATGGAGGAGACACAGGATCGAAAGGGATCGGAATCAAAGGATGATCGTGGAGGGATAAAGAATAACTTTTTGGAAAGGGTTTATCTTTGATGTTGTTGACTTTCAGGAGGGAAAGGAATCAAAGGAGAAAAGGAATGGAATCAAAGGATAAGCTTGGGAAGGAGATGAAGAACTTTGAGGAAAGGGTTTACTTGAAAACAAAAAACACCTTCATCTTGAAATGCATATTCTTTAAAGTGCTGAAATTGTATTGATTGTTTTGGTTTTCTTATTAAAAATCGGATGTAACATCTTAAAAGGGCTGTATCTCGAAAACTACATCAGCGAATGTTTTTATTTTTTGCACAGAGATGCGCTATGGTGTAAGGAATCGATAGACCCCAAAATCTCGGAGTGCATATTTTTTTTCATAATAACGGTATTTTGAGCACCGTGTAGGTAGCAGTTATTGAACAGCGCTTCTGAGTGCTTCTAGCATATGTGGCAAATTAAGCTAATGTAGGTAATCTCAAAACTAAAAACTTTAAAATTCGATATCTCTGGAACGAAACATATTCCTTTCTGTCGATAAGTGATTCTTATGTAAAATCGGACGGGGAATACGATGGTGAGGTCAAAGTCAAAAAATAAATAAGGCTGTTTTGAGATACGGCCATTTAAAGCTTTCAATTGCGCAATACAGGTAGAAAACATATTTTAATCTAAATTTTGATCACGGAAATGGATTCTACGTCCAATTTCCTTCAAAATTGAGTCTAAGACCGACCCTCTAAGATTTGTGGTTCCTGAGTTATCGTCGTTTGAAGATAGGGGTTTCGCTCAAAAATCGCCAAAAAGTCGATTTTTTGGGAGGGTACAAAAATGGAGGGGGTGGAATGACCCCTATATCGTTTCTCGTTGTTTTAAAATTGCAGAAAACGTGATTTTTTTTTTGCAAAAAAACTCTCCGTAATAGCGCTTTCCAAAAACTGCCTGGATGTAGACAACCCTTCCCTTTTTGGGTTAAATAATAACATGTGATTGAGTAAAGGACACAAACATCAAAGCAAGGACAAGGATGAGGATCTCAAGGACGAATTTGAACGGTACAAAGCATAAAAAGGTCAAAGATATGGGCTTGTGGCTCTGCGGTTGCGGTTGTCATTGTTGGAAAGTTTCAAAGTGTACCATTTTATGAAAGAAGATGCTGTTGTTTAGGGATTTCATCATATTGAGATTATTTTGATACAGTCGAATAACGAACAAACATTTTTTTAACATCAAATTCGAGTTCTGCGATCCCATTTTAGTCAAAATGTAATAGTTGATTGTTTATTAAATTACAAAATGCATTTTTTTAATATTTTATCGCCGCCATTTCGTCCGCCATCTTGGAATAGAATCACTTTAGCATAGTTTAGGGGTACTTAAGCTCAACAATAGACAATATGACAGAAAAACTATTTTCGTGATTCGATTATCCGAAGTCAAATTTTTCCGAGGCCTTCGGATAATCGAGTCTGGAATGTACACACAAAATCAAAATAACCCTTAAAAGGGTACTTTCTATCCTTTTTTCAACTTTACCCGTCGTCACCCTTTTGAAAGGGTACGAGGGCGAAACCCTGCAAAAGGGTACTGGCGCAGTACCCTTTAAAAGGATACTGACCATATATATACACTCAAAAATAAAGTTACCGGTTGAAAGGGTTAAAAGTATCCTTTTAAACGGTACTCGAGATATACCCTTTGCAAAAGGGTACCTTTTATCCTTTTAAAAGGGTTAAAAGTATCCTTTGAATTCACCTCGCTGGCTTTACCCTTTCAAAAGGGTATTTTCCTTGGTTGCAAACGCTGCCAGCGCCGCCCTGCATTTATTAACGGGAACTTCTTCGTGAACTTGTCAAATTATGTGCGTGTGTCAAGTAAACTTTTTAAGATTGCCGGAACTGTTTCGGGAGGATTTGTTTATAGCCGTGGCGGAAGCAGTGTCCTTGTTTAAGTTTCCCGCTACTGACATCGAAGTTGGCTGAGATCACTTTAGTGAACAAGATGGTGAAGCAGTTTCTTCAACTCGGCGGAAAAATGCAAATTAAGCGGAGAGAGATACAGCGGATGGAACTTCCGGAATTGGAATATTTCAGTGTCGCGAGGGTTCGGACCAGCTCGCCAAGCGTGACGAACCAGCCTGGAAGCAACTTCTACAAGTGGTATTCAAGCATTCCGTTCATTATTAGGATATTCCCGGCACCGCGGAACTCCAACATCTACTTTGCCCAAAGCAACAGTTAAATCTTCGTCTTTCTCGCTGCGGGGGAAATCACCAGAAAACCTATTCCGATATTGTCAGCTGGCGAGTGCGTAGACGTGGTCCCGCGCTCTGCCATTATTTAGGCGAATTTTGCTGTGCTGTAACCAATAAACAGATCTTCCCAAACGGCACCGGTTTTATGTAAGTTCTGAAATACTGAATGATTTCAAAAATTTTAAATTGACTTTAATTTTCTTTACAGCAGAAAAAGCTGTCGCACAGGCGAACCTGATTAGGCAAGCGAACATATCCCAAGAAACGCTCGGAACAGAATCAGGATACAAACGATTTGAAAACCATGAAACTGACGTACATGACCGAATCCCGTTGCTGCCGCTGATCATCAAACGTGACGTGATAGTTTCACTAACATCGTGTAGAATTAGCATGTTTTCATTAACATTACTTAATAAAATTTAAACACAAACTTTTTCTAAGTGAAATTACTGGTTTTACAAGAAAATTCAACAGATGGCGCCACTGTCTCAAACGAATACATATGACTCATAGATGTCGCTAGTGAGCTCGCTGCTAAAATACCAGTATCCTTTTAAAGGGTAGTGTGCCAGTACCCTTTTGAAGGGTTTCGCCCACGTACCCTTTCAAAAGGGTGACGACGGGTAAAGTTGAAAAAAGGATAGAAAGTACCCTTTTAAGGGTTATTCTGATTTTGAGTGTAGAGCGGGGCGCTCACTAGCGACATCTATGGGTCATAATTAATTATTTGATACAGTGGCGTCATCTATTGGTTTTTCTTTTATTATCAGTATAAAATCAGAAGTTTCATTTCTAAAAATAATTTCATTACAATTTTTATCTAATATTTATTATATTCTACACGATTTTTACTAAACTATGCTCCATGCTATCCAGAATGATTTGCCGTCTTGTGATTCTGCTCCGAGCTGCACCTGGGACAGGTTCGCTTGTCTGATCCGGTTTGTCGTGTGTGAGCGCTTTATTGCGGGAAAGAAAATAAACAGAAAGTTGAAGTTTTTAAAAACATTCATAATGTAGAACTTGCATAGCAGCGGTGCTTGCTAACTGCATTTGTCCTTTCCCGGTACCATGTCCAGCGCTGGCTGAACCTTCTAGGGGCCAATTGTTCGTCCGGAGATGATGGACGAAGAAACCTTCGGAAGTAGCCGGTCCAGCGGGACCACGGCCAAGAAACGGCCGAGGTAGAACAGAATTCTGGCGGACTCAATCCGGAACAGTTCCGGCAAACTGAAAAAGTAGACACGCGGACGCGATGACAAGCACAAGATTTGACAAGTCCACGAAGAAGTTCCCGTTTTTAAATGCAGGACGGTGCTGGCGTCATTTTCAGCCAAGGAAAGTACCCTTTTGAAAGGGTAAAGCCAGCGAGGTGAATTCAAAGGATAGTTTTAACCCTTTTAAAAGGATAAAATGTATCCTTTTGCAAAGGGTAAACCTCGAATACCGTTTAAAAGGATACATATAACCCTTTCAACCGGTAACTTTATTTTTGAGTGTAGCTGAAAAAAAACCTGTAGGGGAAGGTGGGGCAAGACGACCATATGGGGCAAGAGGAACAATCGCTCGTACGGCCGTAATTTTTACAATTTTGATTATTTCCAGTATAAGGAAATGTTGCTAGCAATGCAATTAGCTGATTCTACTACCACATAACCGCCAAAACGACGTAAACGCCACGGAGCATGTAACCTGTGTTTTCACAGTTCCAATAAAAAAATACACACTGAATCAAAGGCCAGCATGATTTGACTTAAAGGAAGATTGTAAATTTTTAAATTGTTGTCTGTAAATGTTTAAATATATTTAAATGTATGTCTTAATGTTTATCGTGTACACATGCATTTATTTATATTTATTAGCCTTTGGTTGGTGTCAAACTAGGAGATTTTTTATTAATTTATTTCCTATTTCTTAAAACCTATTCATGCATGATTTAAAAAAAAACAAATAGAAAACAAGCACAGTTAAAATCAATTAAAAGTAGGCGACTCTATTAAGTCGAGAAAAGTGACAAGAAAAATACACAGACACCAACCCCATATGAAATGTAAGTTCCAGCCTGTTCCAGCTGACAGTGACAGATGTCACTGTCAACCAACTGTCATCGTCGCAAGCGGAAGTTAGCTGGCGGGAATGGATTTTCTGGGGGTATAAAAGCGGACCCAAACGAAGGCCAGCTCTCTTATTTTACCATCGTCCGGAGGAGTGAAGATCGGCAATCGCGCCGGTGTCACCCGTCAACATGTGACCCGGTTTTTAAGTTCGCGTGTGCAATTTGAAAACCTAATTAAAATTCACACATCAAACAGTGATAAACAGTGACGTACCACAGATTAAAATCACTTAAAGTTAATAGTACGGACTGAGGAAGGACAACACTACAAACGGTTAGTGGACACCACGGACAAGTTAAAAACCCTAGCCGCGTTAAGTCCCCTCGGTCAAAATCGTACCCCCCGAGCGAGTGTAGTGTAAAGAAACTGCAGTGAAAAGTGTAAAGTGGTCGGGACTGGTCGCACGAAGTACCGCGGTACTGAGTGCATTGTGGTACTCGTCAAATACTGTGGACCAGTCCCCCAAAAAAACAGTGGTGTGCCTCGCTCGGGATGGACCACTCTTTTGTGCGCGCGGTACCACTCCCCGGACAGCGAACTTGGCCATCCGTCACCATATGGCCCGCGAAACGCCGAGGAAGAAACCCCCCCCCCCCCTGTGGCCCTTTTGGGCGAAGCCATCGAACCCCGGCGGCCTGTGAGGCATCGCCGACGTTCCCGCCGAGTTCCGGAACCAGCCACCAGCAGCGGATCAACAGCAGCAGCAAGTCGACCAACGAGCAACAACGATACTAACCTAAAAGTATGCAAGTACAGAAACAAAGACAAATACACGTGAAAAAGTTAAAAGGTCTTTAAACCCCCCCCCCCTCTTGCCCCTTCTCCTCCCCCCCCCCCTTAAGCCCCCTTAAGTAAAGTGGTTAAAGTTATTGAAACCCAGCTAAAATAAAATAAACATGTAGGTCAAAATCAATCATGCTGTGTCGTCTTAAATTATTTATAATATCTGGTCTTTTGCTTGTTTTCCCCTGTAAAGTGTGTGATTCAGTGTAAGTATTTTACAGTGTAATTACTCGTTATTTATTAGAAGTTATTGTTATGTCCCGTGGAGTACCGTATGCCGACCCTAAGGAGCAATCCACCTAGCTGGACTCCTTGTGCACTTCTCCCCTTTTCTAATTTGCTAGAAAGAAAACCCAATAAAAGATTTCTTCTTATATCATCTTTACGTCTTCTAAAAAAATGTCTTACAAGCATAAGATTGAATGAAGTTTTTTACAAACCTTTATTATCTTATAATATTTGGAAAGTACAAAATAAGACTTTGGGTTCGTTTTAAGGCTCATTTTATCAAAATGCAATTTTTCCTAGATCAGTAGTGTCCCTACCAATAACTTGCACCTATAATAAAGTATGATTTAACTTTTGGTTATATTTGTTAAGAGCTTTTAAAAAAAATTGTTCAGGTGGGGCAAGTGTACCATATGGATTTTTAGTATGGAAAAAAATACGAATTGCTGCAACAACATATTTTATTGGGAAATAAATACATAAAGGTACTTAATAACTGATAAACAATTGTTTAAAAAAATGTCCATACAAAATATAGTGATATTATGAAAATTTCCTTTTTTTCATCTAAGTAATAATCTTTTTTGTAAAAACGGTCAATTTTTTAGTAAAATAATATTCTTTAATCCAAAAATGAAAGAAAAGTTTCAAATACATCCTCATCTGATGTATCTAAGTGATAATAGTTCAATTGTTAGAAAATTAGCATGTTTTTTCATGGATTGTTCCTCTTGTGTGGATCAATCGGACCGCGCACTGGACTCACAATCCAGAGGTCGCCGGTTCGAATCCCGCGGCGGGCGCTCTAAAATTCTTTTTGTAAATATGGGTATTCGGCGCCGTCGCTCCGTGCCATACTCTCATACACTTAGGAGCCCAGGGCGGCGATGTCCTTGTAGATAAAAGGAAGACACTAGTGGTTGGTACTAGCAATGGTGGCCGACAGCTATAAAGTCAACTTCGTTCGTCGTTCCTCTTGCCCCAACGGGTTGTTCGTCTTGCCCCACTAGTTGAGTGGAACATACGGAAAATAAAAAAATTTAAAATATTTTTTTTGCATTAAAAAACAGGATTTTTCGAAAACTTGTTCTATCAAAGTCTTAGTCAAGACCTGGAATAAGATGATTATTATAAAATCCGACAGATTTTTAACGTTTTTAATGGGTTACAACGATCATTTCCTTAGCTTGTTACACTTGCCCCACTTTCCCCTATCGATCCAACAATAAACAATTGGGTTCTCAAGGCGAATGAAGTTGTGGTTCATAGCTATAGAGTTATCTACGTGCGTATTGCGTGTACGTACACGAAAAGATCGAGGTTAAATTTTGTACCCGCCAGCAAAACAAATGGTGTGCAAGTGTGCGTGAGAGCAGGCTTAGATAACTCTATTGACAACTATTGCTCGTATCATTTCAAAGTATTGTGAAAGCAGACAATAGAGCTTTATGACGTTTCGCGTACACACACTAGCGCACCATTTGAATTTGCTGTCCGGACAAAATTTAACCTCAATCTTTTTCGTGTACGTACACGCAATACATGCGCACGTAGATTACTCTATACTCAAAATACGAGCGCATCCTGTCAAAGCTGTTGCGCCACAGGCTGATGTACCACTACATCAGGGATGCTCAAAGTTTTTGGAGGCCGGGCCAAATTTGAGGCTCAAATGAGCTTGCGGGCCAAACATACAAAATAAGATTTTATAAACAAAAATTGAAGTTTTTTAGACTACAAAATACATTGATAAGCTGACATTTGTTTTTTTTAATTTCTGTTATTTTTTCAGTATTTCCCTTAATTAAAAAAAAAAACAAAAAAAACAAAGTGGCCGTTTTATAAAGGTGTTTTTTTTATTGAAAAAAAAAACAAAAAGTTTTTAGCTGAATATACATGTGTTTTCAATATTTTTTTTTATATTTTGAAACTGGTGACATGTAATCTGCATAATTTTTCTAACGGCGTAATTTGTTTCATTAAATTAAGTGTGACTAATAAAATATCGTTGATAGCCAGAATTTCAACTAAAAAAATCTTTAAAAAATGTTTTGAGCAGCCGTAAAGTTGAATTGCAATCATTATTTTTAAAATGTAAAATTCAACAAAAAATCATTTTAGCAAAAAACATATATTCATCGAAAGTTACTAAAATTCAAATGCTCAAAATGATTCTAAACGCCGAAAAAACCCATTTTTAATTGATTTGAGCTGATTGCACTTAAATTTCCGTTGATATTTTGAAGTTAAAAAAAAAATGTCCATGATTTTTCGAGCCAATTTTTAATAAAAGGAGGGATGTTGAAAAAGGCTATGTAAAATACTTGCAAAAGCCTTATTCCTCCGATTTCAACATTTTGTCTGCCTTAATTCTGAAAACCAGAATTTCCAAAAATGTTTGATGAAAGTTTTGACGATATTTACTAGCTTCAATCACATTAAAATTTGTGAAACTGTATCCTAAAATGGGGATAAAAACATTATTAAATCATTTGTTTTTTTGTCAGCAAAAAATAAAAAAGATTCGCCTAATAAAATCACTTTATAAGCGATTAACGGGCCATTTTACATGATTATTCAAAACGGGTCCGCGGGCCGCAACAAATCACCTCGCGGGCTACGTTTGGCCCGCGGGCCATACTTTGGTCACCCCTGCACTACATCCACTACATTTTTGTTCGGTGCAACAGATTTTTTCGCGCAACAGAAGTGATGCGCCCTTCGGTTTGGTGCAGCGCGCTTATATTCTTAATATATTCTTGTTATCTACAAAGACTTCAGTACCCTGGGCTCTCATGGCATACCAATGAATATTTCTGATTTAAAATAAGCTTAGTATAGCTCAGTCATTGGCCGAACCGTTCATTGTTTGAAGTTCTGTCAAAATTTTCTCACCCGCTTTCAACAGCAACTCTTTTCCGATTCTCTTTTTTTCTTGTGTTCGAACACAAACCAAAGTTCACGTTGAGTTTCAAACTTTGGTGACTTTGGGTTTGAACTCTGGTGACAACAATTGTTTGGTTTGCACGGTTTTCTCGGCTAAAACATTTTTTTTGTCTGAAAAATGATATGGATTTTAATAAAATAACTTGTCAAAGCTAAACCAAACCTCGTGTATTGCTGAAATCTTTTGTTTCAAACAAATGTTAAAACACGCACGGAAAGAAGGTTTATCGTGAATCTTACTAATTTTCGGTTAAAAACCCTAAAAAAATTGGTTGTTTTTCCAACCACGATTTTTTTTAGCTGGAAATCCTAAAAAAAATTCCTGGATTTGACAGCTGGATCCAGGTCCTAAAAATGATAAATCTAGCTAAATTTTTAGTAAATTTTACTAATTTGCAAGCTGGAAAAATGCTGTCAGTCTCAAAAGCTGTATGTTTTGAGAAGGTCTGTTAGCTATTTTAGCTAGATTTTATGGTATTCTAGGAAGTTTTATAGTTAGCCCAGCGAGTTTTTAGGCTGTTTCAACCAGTTTTTTTGGAATCATTCTCAAAATTTTCCATTGATGGCTGCGAAGCCAGGTATTTTCACACATCTTTTTAGCTAGTTTAGCCAACTTTGCCACTATTCTTGGTAGGTGTTTTGGTTGGTATAGCTAATTTTTCCACTATTTCTACAAGTTTTCTTTCAAAAGCCTCCGTTTCTGCCTGCAAAGCACGCATTATTCACCCAGCCTTTTGGCTGATTTAGCTCGTTTCTTTTTTGTTCTTGCTTCGTTTTTCGGTAGGTCCAGCTAATTTTTCGACTGTTTCAACTGGTAATTTCGAAATCATTTTAAAAATCCCTTGCTGCCTGTAAAGTTGTTTTTTATTTTCAAAAAGACTTTTGCTGGTGTAGCATGATTTTCCGGTATTCTTGGTACGTTTTTTGGTAGTCCAGCAAGTTTTTTGGATGTTTCAATAGTTTCCAGGCTTTTAAACTATGTTATAGTTGATCATCCTAATTGTACGGCTTTGTTGCGATATTCTATTGACAAATAAAAAAAATGAAATACAGTAATACAAAAATACAAAAATACAAAAATACAAAAATACAAAAATACAAAAATACAAAAATACAAAAATACAAAAATAAAAAATACAAAAATACAAAAATACAAAAATACAACAATACAAAAATACAAAAATACAAAAATACAAAAATACAAAAAAACAAAAATACAAAAAAAAACTTACAAAAAGTTATTTTGGTTAAATTATAGTAAATTCATGTTAAATTTAAACTATGTTTTGCATTTAACAAAGTTTAAATATAACATCAAATTACTTTCACTTAAACAAAATAACTTTACTTTATCCAACTTAATTTAACTAAATTTAACTTAATTTAACATACTTAAACATAATTTAATTAAATTTAACTTAACTTGATTTAA
The DNA here is from genome assembly GCF_015732765.1 of Culex quinquefasciatus. Taxonomy (NCBI): domain Eukaryota; kingdom Metazoa; phylum Arthropoda; class Insecta; order Diptera; family Culicidae; genus Culex; species Culex quinquefasciatus. The sequence goes on along the minus strand of NC_051861.1, from coordinate 68,395,543 downwards.
CTTAACTTAACCTAATTTAACTTAATTTAACTTAATTTAATTTAATTTAACATAATTTAACTTAATTTAACTTAATTTAACATAATTTAACTTAATTAAACTAAACTAAACTTAATTTAACTTGATTCAACTTTATTTAGCTTAATTTAACTTAATTTAACTTTATTTGACTTTATTTAACTTAACTTAACTTAATTTATCTTAATTTAGCTAAATTTAACTAAATTTAACTTAATTCAACATAATTAAACTTAATTTAACTAAATTTTACTAAATTTAACTTAATTTAACTCAATTTAACTCAATTTAGCTTAATATAACTTAATGAAACTAAATTTAACTTAATTTAATTTAACTTAATCAAACTTATTTTAGCTTAATTAAAGTTAACTTAATTTAATTTAATTTAACTTAATTTAACTCAATTTAACTTAATTTAACTTAATTCAACTTAATTTAACTTAATTCAATTGAATTTAGCTTAATTTATTTTAGTTTAACCTAATTTAACTTAAATAAACTTATTTTAACTTAATTAAAGTTAACTTAACTTAATTAAACTCAATTTAACTGAATTTTACCAAATAACTTTAAATTTAACTAAATTCTACCAAATTACATTAAATTTAACTGAATTCTGCCAAATGTAATAACATTTGAATAAATGTACTTACATTTACCTATATTCATCTACATTTACCTAAATTCAACTACATTTTTCTAAATATAACCATTTTCAACTTAATTAAGCTCAATTTAACTGATTTAATTTAATTTTACTTAATTAAACTTGATTGAAATTAATTTGACATATATTCACTGAATTTAACATAATATCATCTCAATTTTACTTAATTTAACTTTATTTTACTTAATTTTACATAAATTTACTTTATTTTACTTTATTTTACTTAATTTTACTTAATTTTACATGATTTACTTAATTATGCTTAATTTTATTTAATTTTGCTTAATTTTACCTAATTTTGCTTAATTCTACTTAATTTTGCTTAATTTTACTTAATTTTGCTATTTTTTTTAATTTTACTAAATTTAACTTAACACAACTTAATTTAACCAAATTTGGGCAAATTCAACTAAATCACACAAAAAATAACTAATTTCAACTGAATGTATCTGAATTTAACTAAATTTTGCTTAATTTAACTATTTTTTTTTAAATTCATCTTAATTCAACAAAATTTAATTGAACTTATCTAAACTTTACTTTATTTTACTAATTTAAACTGAATTTAATCAATTTTAACGAAATTTTACTAATTTCAACTAAATTTAACTAATTTTAACTAAATTTTATCAATTTAACTGATTTTAACTGAATTCTACATTTTTATTTAAATTTTACCAAATGTAACTTAATTTAAGTAACCTTAAATTGATTAAACTTAATTTCACTTAATTTAACTTAATTGAACTTAATTTAACTTAATTGAACTTAATTTAACTTCATTTCTAACAATATTTAACAATATTTATGGATGTGCTTAAAAGGCATTAGGCACCCTATTTGTTCGGAGCTGTCAAACATTGGCCAATCTATGTCTAGACATTCTGTACCCGCCGCCCCTCCAGGTGGACAGATGTCCATACAAAAAAGTATACTGTGGACAATCGCCAGCCTCCCTTTCCCCTGCCAAAGTGTTCACGTGGTTTAGGGATGCTCCCACTTTATGTTAAGTACATGTTTTTACCTACGCATCATCCAAACAATAACGAGAGGCTCAACTTCTAACCACTTTCTCTCAACACAAAAAACTTCTCACCTTATCTCCTGAAACTTACCTTCAGGTGCCGATCCGCAGAAAACCTTCCAGGCTTTTGATTTATTCACTCACACAACACATTCTGTCACCTTTTGCACTTGCACTTGCACTCAAACAGCACACATAACCATCAAAAAACTTCGCGAACTGAGCGGCTCAAACAGGATCGAACACGATACAAGACGATGCTTTGTTTTGGTCTCGAACTGATGACCTGTCAAAAATCCATGCTGCCGGTTCCAGCTAATTTTTGGTAAAATTACGCAAAATTGTGCTGAAACACCATTATTTTTGGTAAAATCTCTCCTGTCATTTTGATTTGGGCTGTCAGTTTTGGAAAGCAAATCAGCAATCAGGGTTAGCTATTTCACCAATCACAGGTTGGTAAATTTAGCTGTAATTTTAGCTGATTCAACCAAAAAAATCACTGTTTCACCAATTTGAAGCCAGCTAATTTTAATTGTTAAATTTTGGATAGAACTCTTTTCCGTGCGGGTTCTAACAATTGTTCGACAAACCCGACGGACTCTGTTTCAAACAGAACAGTGTTCAAGGTCAAACACGAATGAAGTCTATTTTTTTTTAACTTTTTGTATACAGAGCGGATTCGTTAATTCGAATGGTGCATTTGAATTAGCGAATCCGAATTCAAAAGCACGAAACTACTTACCGTCATCTGGGGCGAATCGGGACACATGGGTCGAATTGGTACAGCAGTTTTGGCCTCGTTAGATATTCAAAAAAGTGTCCACGTGGTGGTGTTAGCCCTCGCGCTGCTTCCAATGACCCGATTCAGAATGACCAGAATGACAGAGCTCCTTGCGATCCAAACATAGAACGAGAAACAGAAGAGTCCTCGATCTATCTTTAGACTTCCAATCTCATAAGGCAAAAATGAAATCAGCGCGTATTGAATGGCTGTTGATAAGTAGGCAAAATTTCACAGGTTCAGTTTTTGCAACATCCGGAAGCCTTCTTTATCGGCTGCTTCTAAGCATCCGAACGTTACATCTATTTTCAGTCGAACGGGTCCGGACGTCCAGCTGCGGATCTTCAATCACGGACAGCTGAGCAATTCTCTACCAAAACCGGAAATGGTTTTTATTTGTATTTTTTGATTTGGCTCAAACATTGTGGGGGCCTTCCCTATGACCAAATATGCTATTTTGTGTCATTGGTTCACCCATACAAGTCTCCATACAATTTTGGCAGCTGTCCATACAAAAATGTTATGTAAATATTCAAACAGCTGTAACTTTTGAGTAAATTTTCTGATCAATTTGGTGTCTTCGGCAAAGTTGTAGGTATTGTTGAGGACTTTTGTGAAAAAATAGATACACAACTTTTTTTTTTTACTAAAACTCAATTTGATATGTAAAAATCCGCAACTTTTGAGCCATAGAGAAACATGGTCAAAAATCTGCCGCCGAGTTATGAATTTTGAAAAATACTGATTTTTGGAAAAACATCGAAGTTTTATGCAAAAACAAGTTTGACATTATTTTTTAATGGTAAATTGAATTTGCAATCGAAAGTAATTTACAGGTTTTTTGATAAAGGGCTCCGTTTTCAAGATATAGCCACAGAAAGTTTGATTTTAGCGAAATATTTGCAGTTTTTCAATTTTTAAAAATAGTGACCATGAGTGACCATTTCTAAAAATATTTTTTTTGAAAAGTTCAGAAAATTAGCTATAAAATTGTCGAAGAGACATTGAAGATTGGACCTCTGGTTGCTGAGATACAGCGGCTTAAAGAAAAAGAAACACGAAAATTGAAGTTTTCTATGTCTCACCCAAACAGCCCACCTTTTTCAAATGATGATATCTCAGCAATTAATGGTCCGATTATCAATCCAAACATTGAATATTACGCCCATTTAAAATGCTAGTCTTGATTTAAAAAATTTCAAAATATTTTTTTCGAAAAGATCGGAAAATTGCACGAATGTTTCATGTGATAACATTGAAAACCGGACCATTAGTTGCTGAGATATCGTCATTAGAAAATGGTGTGTTTTTTTGGTGATATTAAGAAAACTTCAATTTTCGTGTTTCTTTTTCTTAAGGGGTTACATACATGTAAATCGGCAAAAATGTCAGAGGTTGGTTTGAACACAAACTTAAACTTTTTTTAAATCTGTTTTCAGGACATTAAAATATACATTTTCAACTATTACCAAAATAAATTTGAAAACATTTGGTTGTATCATTGCCGACATACAGCTATATGAAGTAAGCATTTTCAAAAAACGGGTGCCACGATATCTCAACACTGCACTAACCAAATCGGCTCAAAATTTTGGTGAAGACTCGTTAAACCGGTTCTGTGTGCATGACGAAGGCCGGTTTTCAAAAAGTTTATTTTGAAAAAAGATAAAAATATTTTTATGTTTTCCATATAAAGTTATATACGAAAGTTTTCGATTATTGATTTTTTTTTAAATGCAAAATTTTGAAATCGGGCTTCGTCATGCACACGAGATTTGTCTTGCGAGTCTTCACTCCAAATTTCAGCCAATTTGGTCCATCTCATCACGAGATATCGTGGCACCCGTAAATCAACTCTGTGTTCTGAGAAAAACGCTCGCGAAATTTGACAGTTCGCTTTGCGCATGGCAAAATTTTCAGCTTAAATCGTATGTAACTTACTTAAATCATAAAATATCTTCATGAAACTTTCAGGAGTGATTGAAAATCATCTTTTAAGTTGATTTAGTAAATTTTCTGAAATATGAAATTTTGTGATTTTCTACATGTATGTAAACCCTTAAAGCGGCTCTATCTCTGCAACTCGAGGTCCAACCCAGTCACGACGTTCTAGCAGGATTCTAGTAGAGTTCTCACAGAGCTGGATATTCTCACAGCATTCTAGCCATAATGTTCAACCGTTCTAGCAGGATTCTGGCAGAACCAGCTCTGCTAGAATATTTCGTGACTGGGAATCTTCAATGTCTCTTAGACAATTTTATAGCTAATTTTCTGAACATTTAAAAAAAATTTTTTTTTTTTGAAATGGTCACTCATGGTCACTATTTTTAAAAATTAAAAAACTGCACATATTTCGCTAAAATCAAACACTCGGTGGCTATTTCTTGAAAACGGAGCCCTTTATCAAAAAATCTGTAAAGTACTTTTCGATTGCAAATTCAATTTTGCATTAAAAAATAACGTCAAATTTGTTTTTGCATGAAATTTCGATTTTTTCCAAAAATCACTATTTTTTCAAAAAATCATAACACGGCGGCAGATTTTTTGACCATGTTTCTCTATGGCTCAAAAGTTGCGGATTTTTGTCCCCTAAAACATATCAACAAATCTCAAAAATCGAAAAATACGTATTTTGGGAAATTTAGTTTTTGTAAAAAAAAATTTGATAAAAAATCTGCAATTTTTTTCCCTGTACCTATTTTTTTTCAAAAGTCCTCAACAATACCTACAACTTTGCCGAAGACTCCAAATTGATCAGAAAATTCACTCAAAAGTTACAGCTGTTTGAATATTTACATACCATTTTTGTATGGACAGCTGCCAAAATTATATGGAGACTTTTATGGGTAAACCAATGACGTAAAATAGCTTATTTGGTCATAGGGAAGGCCCCCACAAAGTTTGAGTCAAATAAAAAAATACTAAAAATAAAAATGGTCGAAATCGGCCGATTTCGTAGAGAGTTGCTCAGCTTGATCTTACTCATGCCGCTCCGATATATATCCTGACGAGTGTCTTGTGGAAAGTTTTCCTTGGCTGCTGCGGACACGATCTTGCGGTGTGTCATCTTCAACAGATAATCGAGCTTTACGAAACCACACAAAAAGAGCTCACCGGAACTTATCTTCAACAAGCTCACAAAATTTCACATAACGCTTGGTTAGTAGAATAACCCGAGCATGGGTAAATAACAAGGGAAATGCGTAATAATACCTTTCTCTGGTATCAATACCAAATTTTGGAGTTCCTGGACCCTTTAAAATTTGTCTTAAGGATTATGCAAGAGCAAAATATGGTATCATACCAATTTAAGGTATTGTTTTAATTATTGCAAAATTGCAGCATTTGTCAATGGTCGAACACCACATTTTGGTATTCTTTTGGTATTACACTGCCGCTCTAATCTAGTCCGTCCCATATGTATTTTGGTCATTTCTGAGATAAACTTAGCAAAAGTATTGTTTTACATGTACTTTGAGCCAATTTAATAAAAAAGTGATGTTTGTCCTGAAAAATCCAAAATAAAAATCACTTTCGTGCTGTCCCATGTGCAAAATAAAGGCAAGTCAGTTCCTTCTAAAGAAATGTCTCATGAATCGATTTAATGAACGTGGAACCATTTAAATTTCATGGACAATGTTTCTATGAAACCGCAGAACTTGAAAAAAAGATTATAAGTAGTTCAGATCTGCAAGAATATTTAAAAATTTTGATATTTTAAACCATTTGTGCTTTTTTCATGCAAGGGACAACCACGAGTAAACAAGATACTACATACCATTATAAGTAATATTCCATAAAATAAGTTCTATTGAATCTTGAATGAATTGCCCTGGTCCTAGTTCTGGAAGAGGTTCTACTTCCGGTAAACGTAGATTGTGGATCACTAAATTTCAATGGTCCATACGTAGAGACACTCATTCAAATATCTGTTACCTCTGTAGTATTTTCGTCTCGTTTATGATTACATTTTCATTATTATGAACTTGCAGGCCAAGTGCGAATGATGTTGATGATACCTCTTCAGTTGACGCTCAGGTGAGGAACATCCTGGAAGGAGCGACACTGACTACGTCCGTAGTCCTGTTAGATCATTCTTGATCAAGACAGTATAGCTCTGGTTCCTTGCAAGTGTCCTATTTTCTTACCTCCACGTTGGCTTGGTTTTCATGATGACCTAGCTGGTGGCCTGTGGAAACGGCTCGTAAACCTTCGACCACCGCGGGTCAGACTCGAGACGGCTAAAAGAAAGGGGCGCGACAATGTGGGACAGGGAAGTAATTTGTGATTGTAGACGGTATTGTTTTGATTCGCAGTATGTTGAGTCAACTGCTGTGGATGTACCTGAAAAATCGCACAACGGGCAAGGTTGAGCAGTCTTATTCGTGAGGTGTATCAGGCAGCGATTAATCGCAAAATTAATCATAGTCGTTGAATTTTCAACACTGACAACGGGGTTTCTCTTCTTTTCGTTTTTATCTACCATTAGAGAGCCTGGAGCTTGTTAGAGAACGGACATCTCGAGCCTGAGGTGCCAGTCGAGGCACGGGAGCTAACTCTCGTGCTTCGATTGGTGCTTTTGATTTGAGATGTCCGTTCTCGAATAAGCTCCAGGTTCTCTATCTACCATCTATATTCTGTTTATTTTGTTTCACTGATTCTCTAACACGCCTTATGTTTATTATCGTCCATTTGTTTTCGATTTTTCTTTCATGATTCTCTTATTTCTCAACGTTTTTCCACTCTATTTACTAATTGATGCTGCTGTAACAATCTGTCTGTTTTCCCTTAATTTGGCAGCGATGTCAATTTTGTTTATCTTTATTTATCTATTTGAATAATTGTTCATCTGCCCTATAAATTTCCCTTATACAATCTAAGCTTGTTTGTTGCCTCTATTTATTAACTATTGTTAATTTCTTTATCTACTTCATAAATTACTATCTTTCTTTTACTATTGATTCTTCAAATAGTATATTTCTTTCATTGTCCATTGTTTTCAATCTTCACCCTTTTCTTCAAACAAATGAGGTTCGAGCCCTTACTCAAATTTTGAAATGATCAAAGAATTAACACAAATATTACTATTGTACTTTTGAAAAACTTGTATAAAATGCTTAGGACCAAAAATTGTAACAAAACACCGCGACAAAAGAAATAGCAACATATAAACACGACTCAACTCTAGGAATGATTTCAGCAGAAAACAATACACAGTAAAATAACAACTAGTTTTGAATTCAAACTAAAAATAAAACAGTTTTGCTTTAATGAAAGTTGATAGGCACACTTTAAATGGTTAGGCGCTTATACTTACATCAAACCCTACGTAATGTACCACCCCCGGCCGAGTTAAAATGCGTAACCGGAAAAGCAGGTGTGCATGCCTGGCACGAAAACTCAAAGCGTGTTCTAGCGTGCTGCTCGTACTGACTCAGAGCAAGGGTGAGATGTAGGTGTAAGGGCAGTGCGTGTTCGTCGGGAACCTAGTGCATAAGATCGGTCAAGGCCCGTTCTTACACTGAAAATTGCGAATTTTCGTTATTATGAACTTAACTATAAATGAATGAATCTGAAATAAACATAAAACAACATAACTTTCTAACATTTGAGAAATTCTTTGGAAATTACCCAAACAAACCTTGAAATGACAGTTTAACTTCTGGTGATAATGTTCAAGCCTACCTTGATATCATTGACTGACTTGCGTTTATTTATAGAAAAATAAAGGCAAGTCAGTTCTAGTATGAAAATATATAAACTTATCTCTAAATTTTAAGTTTTATGAAACAAATTCATGTTTGAAATATTTGTTCAACTAATATTGAAATAATTGTATAAAAATTGAGCAAAAAAATGTTGATTGGAAATGTGAAAAATGGTGCAACATTTTTTGGCCTTCTTAAGGCGTTATCTCAGCATCCAATTTTTACATATGGGACGGACTAGATTAGAGCGGCAGTACAGTATTTTATCAAATTCCTCTGAAACTGTGGGAAAATTTGGACCAATTTTTTCAACATAATTAATTTTGCGCAAAAATGATGTATCAAAGCAAATGCTTTAATTGAAAACCGGAAATTTCAAACTTGATTTTAAACATTTTTGATATACCCCCTGTACAGAACCGGATGGGGGCCGGATCACTCTGGCTAGTTCCGGAGAGAATTGAAACACGGCGGTGTACTTAAAACACGAACTTTTATTCGCCGCTCGCAAGCAGACCGAACTTCTCCAACGGACACTTTATTGGGATCTGACGATAATTACTCTAAACTACATGGAACATACATGGCGCATCGGTGCATTTCGCGCCACCGATCGCAGTTAGCTGAGAGGGTTAATTTTGATAGTGGGACCACAGAGAGACACAAATAATGCGAGAGAAAGAGCGGCTTCAGAACTGCTACCACAACAAGTATGGTTTAGTACTGCGCGGGGTAGCACCAACCGCGCGTACCACAGTACATCATGAGCCTTCCTTACCCAATTCTTTACATCCCGGCCGCCTTGAAAGACCTTTCAAAACCTAACTGTATGACCATGACACTAATACTACACCTAACATCTAACACACCTCACAACTACTTACAAAAACTAAATGTAAACAAATGTACATGGAGCAATCAAAGGAAAAAATCACTTTCGCTTTCGATCGCGGTGCATCATTCTTCGGTACAATAGGTGCATCCTCATTGTTCGCCGATCAGCTGATGACCTAGCCGTTCTGCTGCTGCTGCTCGTGGTGTTTCTGCTGCTGCTGATCGCTGCTGATGGAATTCTTCACTTTCAGGTCAGTTTTCGGTGCGTTGTTAATCATCTCTCGCTGCATTTTAGGGCTGCTGCTTGCCGTGGGGCGTCTCAGACGGCGGCAATCTCGATCCTCGGGTGGTCGTCCTCGACGACAGGAAACTCTGTGAACGAACATAGGCGGCTTTTACCAAGAAAATCAGGGGAAAATAAGACTCGCCTGGAGCGGAGGCCACCGTGGCCTCCGCGGGTGCCTCTGGCACCGATGCTACTGCCCTGGCGTGGACAGTGTGGGTGGATGAGCGGCGTACGGTGTGTGTGCGACTTGTGCGATGCTTCGAACTGCGTTGATCGTCGGGAAAGCTGGCCAAGCTGTACGACGACCGGTGCAGGGTGACTCCAGCGGCCGAATTACTGCAGGTTTTTCGGTTGCTGAGTTGATCGTGGCTTTGCGCGTACCCCCATGGGCACGAACTTTTGCGATTTTTCTGGCGGTAGAAAACGGAAAAGCATTACTGTTTGCTTTGCGTGGGAGACCACCGGTCTCCGGGCGCGCTCGCGCCGAGTCTAGTACGACTAGACTAATCCCCTGGAATGCGTCCAGCGGGTAGATGCGGTTGGTGATGGGACCCTTGATTGACGGTTTGTTGGAGAGATACGGACCTTAGAGCGAGTGGGACAACAGCGAACAGGTGTATGGGAACATGGGCATCAACGCTGGCAAAAAAGAAATGGGGTTACTTTTTGCTCAAGTACAAAATACATAAAACTTAACTGGTGTGCGGGAGTGCACATCTGCACCCCCGCAGGCGCGTAAAGCACCTCGATGGAGAATGTTTAGTTCTCTTTTTGTGTGTTTTGGAAGTTGTCTGCTATAGGAAGGATGCAGATCTTGGAGATTCCTCTCTCGTAGACTCCGTCCTTCGTTCTGACGACCGCAACGCGCACGTTGCCATCGCTCCCAGTGCGAATGTCGGTCACTCGCCCTAGGTGCCACATCTGTGGCGGCAGGTTCTCCTCTTTCAGCAGCACCATCATTCCGCAGGACAGGTTGTTGCGCTGTCTCGTCCATCGCGTTCGGTTGTGGAGGTCCGACAGGTACTGCGTCGACCACTTCCGCCAGATCTGCTGCACAAAGTCCTGCGTTCTCTGCCACGCTGACAGCCTGTTCTCTGGGACTTCCGCCAGGTCTGGTTCTGCCACCGCTGCCAGTGGTCTTTGGACCAGAAAGTGACCAGGGGTGAGGACGTCGAGATCGTTCGGGTCACTGCTGAGGGGTGTCAGGGGGCGAGAGTTCAGGCATGCTTCGATCTGCACCAACACAGTCACGAACTCGTCGTGCTGCAACACTCGCAAGCCAATCGTCTTCTTGAAGTGCGTCTTGAACGACTTCACCGCTGCTTCCCACAATCCACCGAAGTTCGGTGATCTTGGCGGAATGAATTTGAACTCGATGCTCTCCTTCGCCGCATCTCTCACCACCGCTTCGTGGAACTGTTGATCGCAGAACAGCTTCGCCAGGTCGTCCAGTTCTCTCTTCGCTCCCACGAATGTTTTCGCGTTGTCGCACATGATCAGCTGCGGCTTTCCTCGCCGCGCGGTGAATCGCTTCAGCGCCGCCAGGAATGCTTGTGTGGTAAGGTCGGTCACAACCTCGAGATGTACTGCCTTCGTGACCAAGCACACGAACACAGCTACAAAGCATCGGACAGGTCTCGCCTTCCGACCGGGGTACGACAGCTGAAACGGTCCGCAGTAATCCACACCCGTTTTCAGGAACGGTGGAGCTGGATTTACGCGTTCTTGGGGTAGATCGGCCATGAGCTGATCTTGCACCTTGGGCTTGTTTCGGAAACACGGTACACACTCGAAGATGACTTGCCTCGCTGCGCGCCGGACGCTCAGCGGCCAGAACCGCTCGCGCACACTAGAAATCAGCAGCTGCAGTCCAGCGTGGAAGTACTTGTGGTGGTAGTGCTGTAGAATTAGTTTAGTTAGCGGATGGTGGTTGTCCAAAATCATCGGATGCTTCCTCCCAGCTGAAACTGCAGCGTTTCGTAGCCGGCCGCCAACCAGTATTACGCCCTCCACGAGCCTAGGATTGAGCGCGTTCAACTTCGAAGTCTCGTTAACTTCTCCTTCTTTTCCAGATCTGCAAGCTCATGCGGGAAGCATTCCTTCTGCGCCAGCTTCACCAGATCCAGCAGTGCCGCTTCGTGCTCGGCGTGCGTGATGTACCCGCTCTTTCGGCACTCACGGTTGGCAGGTCGAGCGTTGTGAGCGAATCTGCGGCAGAGCGCGGTGACTCGAATCAGCGCAAACAATGACGAATAGCGCGTGAACAGCTGCTCCGGCTGAAGAATCTGGACAGTGCAGGCGTACGACGCTCTCTGCTCCAGCAATGCAGCTTCCAACTCCTCCTGCGTAGGGTTTCTCGTCTGCGGCCACTTGTCTGGACTTAGGCACAGCCATGTGGGTCCAATCCACCACAGCGATGCGTACGCGAGCAATGCTGGGATCATGCCTCGCGAGAGCAGATCCGCCGGGTTTTCCACACCGGGTACGTGGTGCCAGATACAACCTTTGCTCAGGTGCTGCATTTCCGACACACGGTTTGCCACAAATGGATTCCAGCGAGATGGTGCGGACGCCAGCCAGCTCATTACGACCATCGAATCCGTCCACAGATGGATCTCGATGTCGACCGAAACAGTGGGCGTATCTTCTGCAGCAAGTGGCACATCAGCAGTCCTGACGAGCACTCCAGTCGCGGGATCGTCTCCTCCTTGGTTCGTCGCTTCAAGTCGGTCATCGGCGCCACCTTAGTCTTCGACGTCAGCAGGTTGACCGACACGCCACCGTTGCTCCAGGTGCTGCGCGTGTAAAAACACGCTCCGTACGCCTCAAGCGATGCATCGCAAAATCCGTGCAGCTCAAGCTTGACACACTGCAGGCTAAAACCGACCCAACGTGGCACAGCGATGTTGTCAAAGCTCATCATGTTTCGTCGAAACTCCTCCCAAATGTGCACAAGATTTTCTGGCAACGGCTCTTTCCAATCGATTCCTTTTTTCCACAGCTTCTGGAGGAAGATCTTGGCGATCACAACAACTGGTCCGACCAGTCCAACGGGATCGAAAATGCGTGCTGTGTCTGACAGCACCGTCTGCTTTGTGAACACCGTAGCGGCATTCCACGTTGGCGTTTTGAACTTGAACTCATCGCTGCTCGAGTCCCACAGCAGACCCAGTGTCTTCACAGCGGCAGTCGACGAATCCAACTCTTTCGCACCTCCTTCGTCTCGCAGCTCCTCGGGGATGGCTTCCAGCACGGCGTTGTCGCTGCTTCGAAACTTCCTGAGCAGGAACCCGGCCGCCATCAGCCGCTCGCTGGTCTCTCCAACCAGCTTCTGCGCTTCCTCGATCGAATCGGCTCCCGAGAGCATATCGTCGACATAAAAGTCATGCTTGATGGTCTTCGCCGCCAGCGGATGTGTGGTTTCCACCTCTTCTCCGACCGTGCGCAAGCATTTCGTGGCCAGGTAGGGCGCCGACGCCGTTCCGTACGTCACCGTAGTGAGTTTGAAGGTGCGCACAGGTTCGCTCGGCGAGTCCCTCCACAAGATCCGCTGCAGATCCTGGTCATCTGGGTGAACGTTCACCATGCGGTACATTTTTGCGACGTCTGCGACGACGGCGATCTTCCGCAAACGAAAGCGAAGAATGATGGTCAGCAAATCATCCTGGACCACCGGCCCTACCATCAAAGCATCGTTCAGCGAGACTCCAGACGACGTGGCACATGAGGCGTCAAATACTACTCTCAACTTGGTGGTCGTACTGTCTGGTCTCAGCACAGCATGGTGAGGTAAATAGTACGCTTGCTTCTCCTCCGTGTCTTCTTTCACCTCCTCCATGTGTCTCATCTCCAGGTACTCGTGAATGAAGTCAGAATACTGCTTCATCAGTTCTGGATTAGCGGTGAGCCGCCTTTCCAGCCCGTAGAACCGCTTCATCGCGATCGACCTCGACTCGCCTAGACTCTGCAGGATCGTCTGCTTCTTCGGCAGTCTGACGACAAACCGACCGGTCTCGTCGCGCACGGTGTCCGCCCTGAACAGATCCTCGCAGGCGCTCTCCTCGAGCGAATGTGTACTCGGCGTCTGACACGACTCCAACTCCCAGAACTTGGCCAGCAAATCGTTGATCTCCGCCAACGCTTCTGCTTCTGCTGAGTTCTGGTTCGCTACGACCCGTGGTAGCTTCGCCGCTACTCCGTTGACAACGCCAGACACCACCCAGCCGAGCTCGGTGTTCTGGATCGTCGGGCTTGCTTCTCCAAGCTTCATCTTACCATCGGACAACAGGTCATAGTAATGCTCTGCTCCAATGATCATGTCCACAGGTCCAGGACGGTAGAAGTGCGGATCCGCCAGCTTCACGTCCTCTGGAATGCTCAGCTGCTCGGCATCGATGTTGTTGAACGGCAGATTCGCCGTGACCTTCGCCAAAACATGGAACCTCATCGATGCTGCGAACTCCGAAATCGCCGAAGAACGAGCGCAAACAGTAGCGGTCACCGCAAAGTGGAAGTGGATTCTGCAACGCCGATTCCTTTCACCCGCAGGTAGTCGGACTGCGGCTTGCATTTCAGCTTGCGCGCGAACTCCTTGGTCATCAGGTTTCGCTGGGAGCCACTGTCAAGCAGTGCTCGAGCGAACAGGGTGTGACCTCGCGAATCGCAAATCCGTACAACAGCCGTGGACAGCAACACTTCTCGAACCTCCTCCGTACGACTTGGAACAAGGGACGACGACAGGTTGCACGCTGCTGTGTGGCCTGTGGCGAGCTGTGAGCTTTGTGGTTGTGAGCTTTGCGAGACTGGTGTCTGTGTAGGGTTTTGTGTAGATTGAGTGGGTGTGTGACGGGTTTGGCTTTGTGTCTTCTGTTGTGGGTAGTGTGTGGATGGTGTGTTCCCTGAATGAGGTCGCGACGCGTTCGGGCCTGCAGCGGCAGCGTTCGACCTTTGGCCAAAGTTCTCGTGAAGAAGCGTGTGATGTTTCCGCTTGCACATCGAACAAAATCCTCTCGTACACTTTTCCACGACGTGACCAGGCTGCAAACAGTTGAAACACAGCATATTCCTCCTGGCAACCGCGACACGCTCTGCACAGCTCATCTTCTTGACCACAAAACACTGGAACACGTTGTGCTGAGGTCCGTTGCAAAAAAAGCATCCGCTTGGCTCAACAGACGCAGCGTGACTTGACGCGTACTTCGGCGGGCGACGCTCGTTCCTCGTAGCTTTCTTCATGGAATCGATCGTCTGCAGCACTCCGCACTGTTCCCGCAGAAACTCCAGCAGCGTCTCGTACTTCACGAACTCCTTGGACTTCTTGTTGTGTTCCTCCCAATGGCGCAATGTTGCGGCGTCCAGCTTGCTAGTGACAACGTGAGCGAGCAGGATGGACCATTCCTCAGTCTTCACCCCGAGCTTGTTGATCATCTGCAGGTTCTTGTCCACCACGCTCAGCAGATGGTTCAACGCTTCAAAGCACTCGTCTCGTACGGGCTCAACAGCAAAGATGGCGTCGAGATGGCTCTTCAGGATCAGCTTCATGTTCCCGTAGCGATTCTCCAGCACGCCCCACGCCACCTGGTAGTTCGTATCCGACACGCGCACTGTGCTGATCTCAGCAAGCGCTTCTCCAAACAGTGAAGACTGAAGATAAGTAAACTTATCGAAATCTGAAAGGTTTTCACTGTTATGGATCAGTGACTTGAAGGAATCCCGAAAAGTAATCCACTCGGTGATGTTTCCTCCAAACGACGGCAGCTTGATTTCGGGAAGCTTCACGCGCGAAACAGTCGATTTCGCCTGAGCAGGTGCCGCTTGCGTGGGTGTTTCCTCCTTCCGCTTTGCCAGCAACTTCGCCTTCAACTCACAGTACAAGTTCTCGAACTCCCATAGCGCCTTAGTGTGCTCCTCTACATCCTGTGTTTTCTCCTTTCCAGCAGCATCAACCCCGAAAACATCAGTGAGGACGTCGATCTTGCGCCGCACGACGTAGAACTTCGCCAACGCATCATCCAGCATGTTCAGCCGCACGTCGATCTGAGCTTCGTCTTCGCCATCCTTGAAGCCATCGACGAACTTCTTCGTCATCTCCAGCGTACTACGAAGCTGCCTCTCCTGCATCTGGTACTCCCGCAACGTAGTCATCGCGATGCACTTCTTGGACCACAATTGACACCTGAAAACCCGACGCGCGCGACCTCTCGAAGACAGATGACAGAGAACAAGACCAACCCACTAAGCCAGGGACCCCAGAACCGTCAATCAAAGGGAGAATTTTCACCACACTCAAGAACCCAAGCTCAAATAAAAACTCGCATCAACTCAAATCGGTTCAGCTTTAATTGTGGATCACCACAGCTCAAACAATAAAATCAATTTTAATTGCAATGGCTGGCAGCGCATGCATCAGCTCCAAGCCACAGACCACTTCTACTTCCCTTTGAATCCGCAATCCGTCCGCAGCTCGAAGTTCCGTCCGTCTAATCGTCGACACCAACTGCAACAGCAACCGTAGCAGCAACAACACCAACCGCCGAACTGCAACCGCCGCCGAACCCTCCAAATCCAACAGCACCTTCTTCAGCGCCAACTGCAGCTCGTCGACGGTCAACTCTGGGTCGTTGAACTCCAGCCAGCGGTCGTTGAACTCGTCGCAGTCGTTCACCTCCGCACAGCAATGGCCAACACTGCTGCACTGCACAATTTCTCCGGAACTGGTCCACCGGTCGAGTGATCCGGTTCGAAGGACCAAAATGTACAGAACCGGATGGGGCCGGATCACTCTGGCTAGTTCCGGAGAGAATTGAAACACGGCGGTGTACTTAAAACACGAACTTTTATTCGCCGCTCGCAAGCAGACCGAACTTCCAACGGACACTTTATTGGGATCTGACGATAATTACTCTAAACTACATGGAACATACATGGCGCATCGGTGCATTTCGCGCCACCGATCGCAGTTAGCTGAGAGGGTTAATTTTGATAGTGGGACCACAGAGAGACACAAATAATGCGAGAGAAAGAGCGGCTTCAGAACTGCTACCACAACAAGTATGGTTTAGTACTGCGCGGGGTAGCACCAACCGCGCGTACCACAGTACATCATGAGCCTTCCTTACCCAATTCTTTACACCCCCTAAGGAAATTACTTGAAACTGTGGAAAATTTTCTAAGTCAGGATGGCACATTTTGGTATTATTTTGGTATTAAAGTGTTTTATCAAATTCCTCTGAAACTATGGGAAAATTTTGACTAATTTTGACAAAATAATTAATTTTGCGCTAAAATGATGTCTCAAAGCGAATGCTTTCATTGAAAACCGGAAATTTCAAACTTGATTTTAAACATTTTTGATATACCCCCTAAAGAAATTACTTGAAACTGTGGAAAATTTTCTAAGTCAGGATGGCACATTTTGGTATTATTTTGGTATTTAAGTGTTTTATCAAATTCCTCTGAAACTATGGGAAAATTTTGACCAATTTTGACAAAATAATTAATTTTGCGCTAAAATGATGTATCAAAGCAAATGCTTTAATTGAAAACCGGAAAATTCTAACTTGATTTTAAACATTTTTGTTATACCCCCTAAAGAAATTACTCGAAACTGTGGAAAATTTTCTAAGTCAGGATGCCACATTTTGGTATTATTTTGGTATTGAAAGGTTTCATTAAATTCCTCTGAAACTATGGAAATTTTTTTAAAATTTTGACGAGATAATTAATTTTGCGCTAAAAGGACTTGAAACTCAAAATGTTAAAGCTTCAAGCACAGGCCGTTCATCAATGACAAATGCATTTGGTGTGTTTTGTTTTGTTTGGAGGAAAAGCCCGTTTGAGTGGATCGCCTACCGATGGGTCCTTCTCAAATAGGCACAAAACCTTTTTTTTGTCAACAGATTTACAGTCCAAATGATAAAAAGGCTTTTACATAATTACTTAAACTAACCTATTGGGCTAAGGAAAATTATATACATTATAAATAAATAAATAAATAGATAAATAAATAAGCTAATAGTGTAAACCTAAGCTAGAGGGTTAAGGGGTGGGGGATTTTCTTCTCGGAGAAACGTCAAGAATTTAAGTTTTTGAACAGGACTAGACAAATTAAAATCGAAGGACGAGTAGCACCAATTAGAGACTCTGCACATGCTGGAGAATGGTTCATTGAAGGCGTAATTGGTGCGAGTACCCGAGCAGACGGAAATAACTTGGGAAGGTCAGTTTTTGATATTGTGAGAAGATCGAAATATGTTATTGGGATGATCGGATTAGTTGTTAAAATAACAAAAATCAATAACAAAGATTTGTACGAAGAATAACTTAAATTGTTATTATGTTGTTATTGCAATAACAAACCAATAACACAGAAGGAATCATCGAGAAATAACAAGATTTGTTATTTTGTGCGGAGAGGTGGAGCAGCATAATAACAAAAAATGTTATTAAACTAGTATGTCTCCATAACAAAAAAAGTTATTGTTTTGGGTTATTTGTAATTTGCAAATAAACCTGCAGTTGCCATAACTCCTCTGTACTAGTCAGGGCTGCAGAGTCGGGTACCTCCAAGCGACTTTGAATCCATACTTTAAAGACAACTCCGACTCTGGGTGCAGGATATGACGTCAACGACGACTTCAGCTCTCCAAAAATACCCGACTTCAGAGATTCCGACTCCAAGTAAAAGTTGCTGAAAATTTGCTGAATCCGATGCAGTCTCCGAGGTCTCACTCCAGCTCGAGCTTCAACGTCAGCTCCGACTTCCTGGCTCTGTGAAAATTATAACAGTTTTTGTTATTCACACTTCAAAAATTCTCAATAAATAAATCAATTCCGTTAGGGAATATAACAAAATTAAAAAAAAAATTGAACTCTCAAAAGTTAATTTTATCGGATTAATTTTAACTTGAAACCCCATTTCATGGTGAAATAAACCCCCGACCCCGATGAAATTGGTCAAAATTATTTCATAGTCTTAGCCAATGTTAGTAAAATCCCTTAGGGGGCATATCAAATTATTTAAAAAAATCAACTTTCAAAATTTCAACTTTTTAAAATAATTTTAGCTTAAGGACCCCATTTCATGGTCAAAATAATGACCCTGACGAAATTGGTCAAAATTATCCCATAGTTCGAACCATTTTAAACAAAGTCCTTTAGGGGGTATATCAAATAATTAAAAAAATCAACTTTCAAAATTTCAACTTTTTAGAATAATTTTAGCTTAAGGACCCCATTTCATGGTCAAAATAATGACCCTGACGAAATTGGTCAAAATTATCCCATAGTTCGAACCATTTTAAACAAAGTCCTTTAGGGGGTATATCAAATAATTAAAAAAATCAACTTCCAAAATTTCAACTTTTTAAAATAATTTTAAGCTTAAGGACCCCATTTCATGGCCAAAATAATGACCCCGACGAAATTAGACAAAATTATCCCAAAGATCTAAACATATTTAACAAAAGAAAAAATATTAACAGATTGTGTTATGGACACTTAGAAACTTTTCCATTTGTGCGATTTATGGTAATTTTATTTCTAAGTCAGTATACCGAACGAATAACAAATTTTGTTATTGGGAGAGTTTTTGAAATGTATAACATTTCCTCTTATTAGCGTGTTATTAAACATTTTCAATATAATATCACTTCAATACCAAATTTTGTTATTTTATCAGAAACTGTTATTACCGTAAACTGGGGTCAATCGGGACGCATGGGGCGAATTGGGACAGCAGTTTTAACCATGTTAGAGCACAATATTTTGATTTTTCTGGTTGGTTTCGGTTAGAACATACTCAGGCCAACAAAATGTGTACATCCATTTCCAAATTTGAAAGCTTTAAGTGCTCTAAAAACTGCTGGTCCTATTCAGACTGTAGTCCCGATTCACCCCAGATTACGGTATTTTTTCTTCTTGAAGTTGAACTTCAGGGTAAAATAATAACACTCTTTGTTATTTTAACAGGATTTGTTATTGAAATATTATTAATTTTGTTATTACCGTCTGCCCGGGTAAAGGGGTGGGGTCAGAAAAACAAACGAGCGAAGTGTTCGCCGGCGAATGTTGATGTTGAGTTGTCCGACCAAGTAAGGACAATCAATGTTGGCTCTCAACAGATCAGAAACAAACACGGTTTTCGCTAAATCTCTCCTGACAGACAAAAAAATGTGTGGTGAAGAATATCACTAAGAACAACATGGAATCATCAGGTGAGTAGATTTAGCTGTTGCATATTGTAACCTTTTGAAAATCGGTTTCAATAAAATCATACTCGAACCACACCAAACCAGCTTGATTAAAGGAAGATTGTAATATATTGTCAGTAAATGTTTAAATGTGCAGTATTTGTTGTTCTGTGTTTACACTTTGAACATATGATATTTCATGTTTATCGAGCGTCCAGGTTGGTGTCTGTCAGATTTAGGAGTTTTGTTATTTATTAAATTATTTATTTATCTATTTGTTATTTGTTATTTATTACTTATTTATTATTCAAAATTAGCATGCAATTAAAAATAGTCGACATCAGGGAAAAGGCCTTTTGTATCTGAGACACCAACCCATATGAATATTGTTCACCCCACCCCTGCAAACACCATCATCATCACCGTACGTCAGTGTCATCGAGCTGTCACCGATCCCTGTGGCAAAACAGGAAACAGTTCTGGAGGGAACAGCTAGGCGGCGCATAAATACGGGCGCAGACGATGGTGTCGGCCTCTTTTGCTTTTTCGGTCCGGAGTGGTGAAGATCAGTGATCGCCCCGAAGTACGTCCGTCACCACACGACACGGGAAGAATAGTTCGCGTGTGAATTTGAAAAATCTAATTAAAATTTACACAAAAAAAAAAAACGTTGATTACAAAACAGTGAAGTGCCACAACAAATTAAAATCAACTAGCCTAAAAGTACGGATCGGAGTGTGACGGCACCACGGACGGTTAGAAGGACACCACAACACGTTAAAAATTCCTAACCGAGTTAGGTCCCTCCGGTCATCTCGTACGGATCCGGTGTAGTGAAGTGGTCGGGACTGGCCGCACGAAGCACCGCGGTGCTGAGTGCCAAGTGGCACACCGTCAAACCTGTTGGCCAGCCCCCGAGTCAAAGACACCCCAGTGGTACCTCGCTCGGATCGACCACTTCCCCCCCTTTCACGCGTGCACCACCCTCCGGACTCGCGAACTCGACCCTCCGCTACAAATATGGTCCGCGATCACGTGTTTTGGCGGTCTCCTTCTGAGACCGCGCCGACACCAATCTGTGGCCCTCTGGGGCGAAGCCAAGAAGAAGACGCCCTCTCGGCGGTCCAACCGGACCCGCCGTTCGTTCCCTCCTGTTCCGGAACCCGACCAGCAGCAGCAGCCATGACAGCGACGCAACAAGCCGGCCACCGAGCATCAGGATCCCAACGATAAAACGCATGCATGCAAGTACCGTACACAAATACACGTTAAAATTGGATTCCCCCGTCTTTCCCTTAATTTATTACCCCTAAAAGTTCTTAAAATTATTGAAAGTCTTAAAATCTAAATAAAAAGTTAAAATGTGGTCTCAATCAAGCTGTGTTTGTCCTATTTATTTAAAATCCTAAATATTAGTCTTTGGTTGAAAATTAGTGTGGTTCACGTGAGTATGAAATGTTTGTCTTTGTGTGAGAAATCTCCGGGTAGATACGTGTGCCGCCCTATGGAGCAATCCCCCTAAGGGACTCCATGTGCTCGTCTCATATATTTAACCCCAGAATAGTTATTTACTATCAATATGGATCATTTCCGTTTTTTTCACTAACTGCAACTGTTGCACAAAAAATGGTATGAAAATACCAAATTTTGGTATTTCTTGTGCAAATACCAGCGACCAAAATGTGCTCTTGGTTGCCCAGTAATAGATGGTAAAATACCATGAAATCATACCAAAATCATGTATGTGGAAGACCAAGGGAATACCAAAATATGACTTTCCAAGGGCGCGGGAATACCTTAAAATAAAACCATGACAATACCAAGTTTTGGTATTAAAGCAATGTACAAAATTCCAGAAGGCCTCAAGTTGGTATTGAAATGATTTTATTTTGTGGTATTATTTTACCCTTGGAATAACATGGTTTGGTATTGTTGTGCCCTTCTACATACAAGATTTTGGTATGATTTCATGGTATTTTACCATCTATTACTGGGCAACCAAGAGCACATTTTGGTCGCTGTTATTTGCCCAAGTAATACCAAAATTTGGTATTCCGTGTTATTTACCCCTGCTCGGGAAATGTTGACCGAAACATTTTCACAGAACAAAACTCCGTGTCGAAAAATCATTTGATTCCGCAACACTGTATCGAAACTGTCAGGCACGGGGAAATTTAAGTTCTGACGTTTGAAGAAGTGGCGGGATGCGCAAACCTAAGCAAAACAACATAACAAATATGAAGAAGACATTCACAAATTTAAGCTATTAAATTCTTGCAAAATGCATTTATTTTCACTGAAATCCAAATCCAGGTACCTTCTTTGACTACTACATGCCAGCGGACACTTTGAAAGCTGTGCAAATCACACCGAAAAACGTTTAAAATCGCAGACCGATCGAACGTGTATCTTTATCGTTTCACAGACAAGCAGGCTCCCCCATTTGGAGAAAATCTTCGGCATCACTTCTTAAATCAGCTATTCTCAACCTTGTTCTAGGCTGGTACCCCCTCCCATGTAAATCAAGTAGGCCCGGTACCCCCGTTGAGAATCGCTGTCTTAAATGATAGATTTTTGACAAAATAATATGTTTAGGGTAGGGTAGTCATCAATAAGACACTTTTGGTTTTTAGCTTCCAACAATTTTTGTATTTTTTATTCAGCATGTTTGAATGAGCTTTTTGTTGCATTTTCTTTCATTTAAATTACTCTAACATTGACCAAAATATGAGATCGTTCCGACCTCTACAGCCAGAGTTATGGCACTATCTCATTGTAGACGCACTTGGCAGGAACAACGAGACAGCTGGGGAACAATGAGACACTCTACGAAAATCAATAAAGAAGAAAAATAAGGCATTTTTGAATCAACAAAACATTTTGTTGATATAAAAATCAAGATTTTTGTTGAATCAACGCTACCCGAGCAGGGGTAAATAACACGGGAATACCAAATTTTGGTATTACTTGGGCAAATAACAGGGACCAAAATGTGCCCTTGGTTGCCCAGTAATAGATGAGCAGTTCTCTAGGATTTCGGTCATTCGATTTTTTTTGTATTTTTTAATTCGGCTGAAACTTTTTTGGTGCCTTCGGTATGCCCAAAGAAGCCATTTTGCATCATTAGTTTGTCCATATAATTTTACATACAAATTTGGCAGCTGTCCATACAAAAATGATATGTGAAAATTCTAAAATCTGTATCTTTTGAAGGAATTTTTTGATCGATTTGGTGTCTTCGGCAAAGTTGTAGGTATGGATATGGACTACACTGGAAAAAAAATGATACACGGTAAAAAAATTTGGTGATTTTTTTATTTAACTTTTTATCACTAAAACTTGATTTGCAAAAAAACACTATTTTTATTTTTTTTTATTTTTTGATATGTTTTAGAGGACATAAAATGCCAACTTTTCAGAAATTTCCAGGTTGTGCAAAAAATCATTGAGCGAGTTATGAATTTTTGAATCAATACTGATTTTTTCAAAAAATCGAAATATTGATCGCAAAAATTTTTCAACTTCATTTTTCGATGTAAAATCAAATTGGCAATCAAAAAGTACTTTAGTGAAATTTTGATAAAGTGCACCGTTTTCATGTTAAATCCATTTTTAGGTGACTTTTTTGAAAATAGTCGCAGTTTTTCATTTTTTAAAACTAGTGCACATGTTTGCTTACTTTTGAAAAAAATATTTTTGTAAAGCTGAGAAAATTCTCTATATTTTGCTCCTTCAGACTTTGTTGATACGACCTTTAGTTGCTGATATATTGCAATGCAAAGGTTTAAAAACAGGAAAATTGATGTTTTCTAAGTCTCATCCAAACAGCCCACAATTTTTAACTGTCGATATCTCAGCAACTAATGGTCCGATTTTCAATGTTAATATATGAAACATTTGTAAAATTTTCCGATCTTTCCGAAAAAAATATTTTCAAAATTTTCAAATCAAGACTAACATTTCAAAAGGGCCAAACATTCAATATTACGTCCTTTTAAAATGTAAGTCTTGATTTGAAAATTTTGAAAATATTCGGAAAGATCGGAAAATTTTACAAATGTTTCATATATTAACATTGAAAATCGGACCATTAGTTGCTGAGATATCGACATTGAAAAATGGTGGGCTGTTTGGGTTAGACTTAGAAAACATCAATTTTCCTGTTTTTAAACCTTTGCATTGCAATATCTCAGCAACTAAAGCTCGTATCAACAAAGTCCGAAGAAGTAAAATATAGAAAATTTTCTCAGCTTTTCAAAAATATTTTTTTTAAAAGTGGGCAAACATGTGCACTAATTTTAAAAAATGAAAAACTGCGACTATTTTCAAAAAAGTTACCTGAAAATGGATTTAACTTGAAAACGGTGCACTCAGGGGTGTGCTTATGGGTAGATTTGAGTAGATGACATCTACTTAGCTGTTTGCTCTAATTTATTTATTTTTATATGGAAAAATATTCAAGTTAAACAATATTTTTGACCAAAATAGGGCTTTCACCAAGTTTCACCAATTTATTGGCTCAATTTTGAAGCGCCCTTTAGTTTTTTTCAAGTCATTTGCACTTTTTCTGGAAAGTCAACCGAACATTTCAGTGTCCTAGTGAAGTGCTGTCGCAGTTAGTCGCAAAGTCGCCAAGTCGAGGAGCGATTTTTTTGAAAATTTGACTAGAGGCGCCCTAAGACTTAAAAATGTATTAAAATTCTCAATATGAAAATTTGACTGGAGGCGCTCCTACGACTTAAAAAATGTATTAAAATTCTCAATATAAAAATTTGACTGGAGGCGCCCTACGACTTAAAAATGTATTAAAATTCTCAATATGAAAATTTGACTGGAGGCGCCCCTACGACTTAAAAAATGTATTAAAATTCTCAATATGAAAATTAGACTGGAGGCGCCCCTACGACTTAAAAATGTATTAAAATTCTCAATATGAAAATTTGACTGGAGGCGCCCTACGACTTAAAAAATGTATTAAAATTCTCAATATAAAAATTTGACTGGAGGCGCCCCTACGACTTAAAAAAATGTATTAAAATTCTCAATATGAAAATTAGACTGGAGGCGCCCCTACGACTTAAAAAAATGTATTAAAATTCTCCATATGAAAATTTGACTGGAGGCGCCCTACGACTTAAAAATGTATTAAAATTCTCAATATGAAAATTTGACTGGAGGCGCCCCTACGACTTAAAGAATTGTATTAAAATTCTCAATATGAAAATTTGACTGGAGGCGCCCCTACGACTTAAAAAAAATGTATTAAAATTCTCAATATGAAAATTTGACTGGAGGCGCCCCTACGACTTAAAAAAATGTATTAAAATTCTAAATATGAAAATTTGACTGGAGGCGCTCCTACGACTTAAAAAAATGTATTAAAATTCTCAATATGAAAATTTGACTGGAGGCGCCCCTACGACTTAAAAAAATGTATTAAAATTCTCAATATGAAAATTTGACTGGAGGCGCCCCTACGACTTAAAAAAATGTATTAAAATTCTCAATATGAAAATTTGACTGGAGGCGCTCCTACGACTTAAAAAAATGTATTAAAATTCTCAATATAAAAATTTGACTGGAGGCGCCCCTACGACTTAAAAAAATGTATTAAAATTCTCAATATGAAAATTTGACTGGAGGCGCCCCTACGACTTAAAAAATGTATTAAAATTCTCAATATGAAAATTTGACTGGAGGCGCCCCTACGACATAAAAAAATGTATAAAAATTCTCAATATAAAAATTTGACTGGAGGCGCCCCTACGACTTAAAAAAATGTATTAAAATTCTCAATATGAAAATTTGACTGGAGGCGCCCTTATGGCTGAAAAAAAATGAACAGGGGTGTGCTTATGGGTAGATTTGAGTAGATGACATCTACTTAGCTGTTTGCTCTAATTTATTTATTTTTATATGGAAAAATATTCAAGTTAAACAATATTTTTGACCAAAATAGGGCTTTCACCAAGTTTCACCAATTTATTGGCTCAATTTTGAAGCGCCCTTTAGTTTTTTTCAAGTCATTTGCACTTTATCTGGAAAGTCAACCGAACATTTCAGTGTCCTAGTGAAGTGCTGTCGCAGTTAGTCGCAAAGTCGCCAAGTCGAGGAGCGATTTTTTTTTTGATAATTTGACTAGAGGCGCCCCTAAGACTTAAAAAAATGTATTAAAATTCTCAATATGAAAATTTGACTGGAGGCGCCCCTACGACTTAAAAAAATGTATTAAAATTCTCAATATGAAAATTTGACTGGAGGCGCCCCTACGACTTAAAAAAATGTATTAAAATTCTCAATATGAAAATTTGACTGGAGGCGCCCCTACGACTTAAAAAAATGTATTAAAATTCTCAATATGAAAATTAGACGGAGGCGCCCCTACGACTTAAAAAATGTATAAAAATTTGACTGGAGGCGCCCCTACGACTTAAAAAAATGTATTAAAATTCTCAATATGAAAATTTGACTGGAGGCGCCCCTACGACTTAAAAAAATGTATTAAAATTCTCAATATGAAAATTTGACTGGAGGCGCCCCTACGACTTAAAAAAATGTATTAAAATTCTCAATATGAAAATTTGACTGGAGGCGCCCCTACGACTTAAAAAATGTATTAAAATTCTCGATATGAAAATTAGACTGGAGGCGCCCCTACGACTTAAAAAATGTATAAAAATTCTCAATATGAAAATTTGACTGGAGGCGCCCCTACGACTTAAAAAAATGTATTATAATTCTCAATATGAAAATTTGACTGGAGGCGCCCTTATGGCTGAAAAAATGAACAGGGGTGTGCTTATGGGTAGATTTGAGTAGATGACATCTACTTAGCTGTTTGCTCTAATTTATTTATTTTTATATCGAAAAATATTCAAGTTAAACAATATTTTTGACCAAAATAGGGCTTTCACCAAGTTTCACCAATTTATTGGCTCAATTTTGAAGCGCCCTTTAGTTTTTTTCAAGTCATTTGCACTTTTTCTGGAAAGTCAACCGAACATTTCAGTGTCCTAGTGAAGTGCTGTCGCAGTTAGTCGCAAAGTCGCCAAGTCGAGGAGCGATTTTTTTGAAAATTTGACTAGAGGCGCCCCTAAGACTTAAAAAAATGTATTAAAATTCTCAATATGAAAATTTGACTGGAGGCGCCCCTACGACTTAAAAAAATGTATTAAAATTCTCAATATGAAAATTTGACTGGAGGCGCCCCTACGACTTAAAAAAATGTATTAAAATTCTCAATATGAAAATTTGACTGGAGGCGCCCCTACGACTTAAAAAATGTATTAAAATTCTCAATATGAAAATTAGACTGGAGGCGCCCTACGACTTAAAAATGTATAAAAATTTGACTGGAGGCGCCCCTACGACTTAAAAATGTATTAAAATTCTCAATATGAAAATTTGACTGGAGGCGCCCCTACGACTTAAAAAAATGTATTAAAATTCTCAATATGAAAATTTGACTGGAGGCGCCCCTACGACTTAAAAAAATGTATTAAAATTCTCAATATGAAAATTTGACTGG
Source organism: Culex quinquefasciatus (assembly GCF_015732765.1). Classification (NCBI taxonomy): domain Eukaryota; kingdom Metazoa; phylum Arthropoda; class Insecta; order Diptera; family Culicidae; genus Culex; species Culex quinquefasciatus. The sequence goes on along the minus strand of NC_051861.1, from coordinate 68,368,504 downwards.
AGGCGCCCCTACGACTTAAAAAATGTATTAAAATTCTCAATATGAAAATTAGACTGGAGGCGCCCCTACGACTTAAAAAATGTATAAAAATTCTCAATATGAAAATTTGACTGGAGGCGCCCCTACGACTTAAAAAAATGTATTATAATTCTCAATATGAAAATTTGACTGGAGGCGCCCTTATGGCTGAAAAAAAATGAACAGGGGTGTGCTTATGGGTAGATTTGAGTAGATGACATCTACTTAGCTGTTTGCTCTAATTTATTTATTTTTATATCGAAAAATATTCAAGTTAAACAATATTTTTGACCAAAATAGGGCTTTCACCAAGTTTCACCAATTTATTGGCTCAATTTTGAAGCGCCCTTTAGTTTTTTTCAAGTCATTTGCACTTTTTCTGGAAAGTCAACCGAACATTTCAGTGTCCTAGTGAAGTGCTGTCGCAGTTAGTCGCAAAGTCGCCAAGTCGAGGAGCGATTTTTTTGAAAATTTGACTAGAGGCGCCCCTAAGACTTAAAAAAATGTATTAAAATTCTCAATATGAAAATTTGACTGGAGGCGCTCCTACGACTTAAAAAAATGTATTAAAATTCTCAATATAAAAATTTGACTGGAGGCGCCCCTACGACTTAAAAAAATGTATTAAAATTCTCAATATGAAAATTAGACTGGAGGCGCCCCTACGACTTAAAAAAATGTATTAAAATTCTCAATATGAAAATTTGACTGGAGGCGCCCCTACGACTTAAAAAAATGTATTAAAATTCTCAATATGAAAATTTGACTGGAGGCGCCCCTACGACTTAAAAAAATGTATTAAAATTCTCAATATGAAAATTTGACTGGAGGCGCCCCTACGACTTAAAAAAATGTATTAAAATTCTCAATATGAAAATTAGACGGGAGGCGCCCCTACGACTTAAAAATGTATAAAAATTTGACTGGAGGCGCCCCTACGACTTAAAAATGTATTAAAATTCTCAATATGAAAATTTGACTGGAGGCGCCCTACGACTTAAAAATGTATTAAAATTCTCAATATGAAAATTTGACTGGAGGCGCCCTACGACTTAAAAATGTATTAAAATTCTCAATATGAAAATTTGACTGGAGGCGCCCCTACGACTTAAAAATGTATTAAAATTCTCGATATGAAAATTAGACTGGAGGCGCCCTACGACTTAAAAATGTATAAAAATTCTCAATATGAAAATTTGACTGGAGGCGCCCTACGACTTAAAAATGTATTATAATTCTCAATATGAAAATTTGACTGGAGGCGCCCTTATGGCTGAAAAAAAATGAACAGGGGTGTGCTTATGGGTAGATTTGAGTAGATGACATCTACTTAGCTGTTTGCTCTAATTTATTTATTTTTATATCGAAAAATATTCAAGTTAAACAATATTTTTGACCAAAATAGGGCTTTCACCAAGTTTCACCAATTTATTGGCTCAATTTTGAAGCGCCCTTTAGTTTTTTTCAAGTCATTTGCACTTTTTCTGGAAAGTCAACCGAACATTTCAGTGTCCTAGTGAAGTGCTGTCGCAGTTAGTCGCAAAGTCGCCAAGTCGAGGAGCGATTTTTTTTTGATAATTTGACTAGAGGCGCCCCTAAGACTTAAAAAAATGTATTAAAATTCTCAATATGAAAATTTGACTGGAGGCGCCCCTACGACTTAAAAAAATGTATTAAAATTCTCAATATGAAAATTTGACTGGAGGCGCCCCTACGACTTAAAAAAATGTATTAAAATTCTCAATATGAAAATTTGACTGGAGGCGCCCCTACGACTTAAAAAAATGTATTAAAATTCTCAATATGAAAATTAGACTGGAGGCGCCCCTACGACTTAAAAAATGTATAAAAATTTGACTGGAGGCGCCCCTACGACTTAAAAAAATGTATTAAAATTCTCAATATGAAAATTTGACTGGAGGCGCCCTACGACTTAAAAAAATGTATTAAAATTCTCAATATGAAAATTTGACTGGAGGCGCCCCTACGACTTAAAAAAATGTATTAAAATTCTCAATATGAAAATTTGACTGGAGGCGCCCCTACGACTTAAAAAATGTATTAAAATTCTCAATATGAAAATTAGACTGGAGGCGCCCCTACGACTTAAAAAATGTATTAAAATTCTCAATATGAAAATTTGACTGGAGGCGCCCCTACGACTTAAAAAAATGTATTATAATTCTCAATATGAAAATTTGACTGGAGGCGCCCTTATGGCTGAAAAAAATGAACAGGGGTGTGCTTATGGGTAGATTTGAGTAGATGACATCTACTTAGCTGTTTGCTCTAATTTATTTATTTTTATATGGAAAAATATTCAAGTTAAACAATATTTTTGACCAAAATAGGGCTTTCACCAAGTTTCACCAATTTATTGGCTCAATTTTGAAGCGCCCTTTAGTTTTTTTCAAGTCATTTGCACTTTTTCTGGAAAGTCAACCGAACATTTCAGTGTCCTAGTGAAGTGCTGTCGCAGTTAGTCGCAAAGTCGCCAAGTCGAGGAGCGATTTTTTTTTGAAAATTTGACTAGAGGCGCCCCTAAGACTTAAAAAAATGTATTAAAATTCTCAATATGAAAATTTGACTGGAGGCGCTCCTACGACTTAAAAAAATGTATTAAAATTCTCAATATAAAAATTTGACTGGAGGCGCCCCTACGACTTAAAAAAATGTATTAAAATTCTCAATATGAAAATTAGACTGGAGGCGCCCCTACGACTTAAAAAAATGTATTAAAATTCTCAATATGAAAATTTGACTGGAGGCGCCCCTACGACTTAAAAAAATGTATTAAAATTCTCAATATGAAAATTTGACTGGAGGCGCCCCTACGACTTAAAAAAATGTATTAAAATTCTCAATATGAAAATTTGACTGGAGGCGCCCCTACGACTTAAAAAAATGTATTAAAATTCTCAATATGAAAATTAGACGGGAGGCGCCCCTACGACTTAAAAAATGTATAAAAATTTGACTGGAGGCGCCCCTACGACTTAAAAAAATGTATTAAAATTCTCAATATGAAAATTTGACTGGAGGCGCCCCTACGACTTAAAAAAATGTATTAAAATTCTCAATATGAAAATTTGACTGGAGGCGCCCCTACGACTTAAAAAAATGTATTAAAATTCTCAATATGAAAATTTGACTGGAGGCGCCCCTACGACTTAAAAAATGTATTAAAATTCTCGATATGAAAATTAGACTGGAGGCGCCCCTACGACTTAAAAAATGTATAAAAATTCTCAATATGAAAATTTGACTGGAGGCGCCCCTACGACTTAAAAAAATGTATTATAATTCTCAATATGAAAATTTGACTGGAGGCGCCCTTATGGCTGAAAAAAATGAACAGGGGTGTGCTTATGGGTAGATTTGAGTAGATGACATCTACTTAGCTGTTTGCTCTAATTTATTTATTTTTATATCGAAAAATATTCAAGTTAAACAATATTTTTGACCAAAATAGGGCTTTCACCAAGTTTCACCAATTTATTGGCTCAATTTTGAAGCGCCCTTTAGTTTTTTTCAAGTCATTTGCACTTTTTCTGGAAAGTCAACCGAACATTTCAGTGTCCTAGTGAAGTGCTGTCGCAGTTAGTCGCAAAGTCGCCAAGTCGAGGAGCGATTTTTTTTTGATAATTTGACTAGAGGCGCCCCTAAGACTTAAAAAAATGTATTAAAATTCTCAATATGAAAATTTGACTGGAGGCGCCCCTACGACTTAAAAAAATGTATTAAAATTCTCAATATGAAAATTTGACTGGAGGAAATCCCACGTTAGAGGAAGGCCATGCCCCGGGGGGCGTAGTGCCAATAGTTTCGTTTCGTTTCGCCCCTACGACTTAAAAAAATGTATTAAAATTCTCAATATGAAAATTTGACTGGAGGCGCCCCTACGACTTAAAAAAATGTATTAAAATTCTCAATATGAAAATTTGACTGGAGGCGCCCCTACGACTTAAAAAAATGTATTAAAATTCTCAATATGAAAATTTGACTGGAGGCGCCCCTACGACTTAAAAAAATGTATTAAAATTCTCAATATGAAAATTAGACTGGAGGCGCCCTACGACTTAAAAATGTATAAAAATTCTCAATATGAAAATTTGACTGGAGGCGCCCCTACGACTTAAAAAATGTATTATAATTCTCAATATGAAAATTTGACTGGAGGCGCCCTTATGGCTGAAAAAAAATGAACAGGGGTGTGCTTATGGGTAGATTTGAGTAGATGACATCTACTTAGCTGTTTGCTCTAATTTATTTATTTTTATATCGAAAAATATTCAAGTTAAACAATATTTTTGACCAAAATAGGGCTTTCACCAAGTTTCACCAATTTATTGGCTCAATTTTGAAGCGCCCTTTAGTTTTTTTCAAGTCATTTGCACTTTTTCTGGAAAGTCAACCGAACATTTCAGTGTCCTAGTGAAGTGCTGTCGCAGTTAGTCGCAAAGTCGTTAAGTCGATGCGCGATCGCTGCGCGATAGTTCAATGTTTGCTGTATTGCAAAATCATTTTGTTATTCTTGCGATGCATATGTTTTTATCGGTTATCCGAGGCGGACGTAAACAATTCTTATTATAAATATAGGTTCACACTTCACACTTAGGAGACTCGGGAGGCGGAGTCTTGTCGCTAAAAGAAAGATACCTGTGGATTCGTTGACGGGACCACAAGTGTCAAGAGGGCCACTTTCTATAGTGTTACGTCGATTCCATTTCATTATCGATTGTTGTGCGCACGCAACTTTGTGTAGCCCCAATAGCGAGAGAGGCAGACTCGCTTACCAAAATGGACAGATTGAAAGAGTGGGCCTTCGCGGGTAATCGGCTCCCATCCCACTAACATTTACACACAAGATCCTCTGTAATTACTCTTAGCTTTAAGCAAAATGTTACTACTTAAGCCGCCTCGGTCATAATCAGGTCACAGGACCCAAAAGAACCTAATAAAAATAATTTTATGAAATAAAGGAGAGTGCCTTTCCCTTAGGTGTATTAAGGATCTTTCCTACTAAAAAAAATTGAGCACATTTTAAAAGCACAAGCGTATTGATTTTATTTTTGTTTTGTTTGGCTATGCGCAAATCCTTATTCATTATTCATTTGCGTTATACGATGTGCTATATTTTGCACTAGCTTCAATTTTTATGAGAATAATATTTGATTTTAAATATTAAATACGTGCTAGCCGTTTCGCACTGTGCTAACAGTTTTTAATGGTGTAGCATTCTTGAACACCCGCTTCGCAGCAACGGCTCCACAGTGCATGTAAACCTTATGCATCGCTGTGTTAACATGCTTCTAACAGATGACTTGTGTAGGCTGCCACTCTATTTTTATTCTCCAAAAGAGGATGATTTTTGACGGGAAGAGTTGTTCGGAACATTTACCCCAAAGCTTTGTAAAATTACTTCTGTATTTAGTATCATTAAGTGTACTTTTTAAGAGGAAGATCTTATTAATGATTTTTAGTTTAAGTTTTGTTTGTTCATGTTCATTAAGAAATGCTTGGAGGTTACGTTTAAGACTAGAACAGAGTTGCCCACTTTTAGGCCTTGTGGGCCAGATCTGATTTTACTGCTGGCTGGAATTAAAGTGGGAAAGTCTGGCATTTTTTCCATAAAATTTATTTTATAGGCCCCCAAAACCAAAGCTAAAAACTCTATTCGCCACCTACATTCGAGTAGGAGAACTTTGGTGCAAGGTTACGTTTACGTTTTTGCGCGATAAGTGCAAAGGGGAGTGAAAACTATTTTAAGGTTTTTTAAAAGAAAATTGATCTTTTGGAATAAAATAAAGTTAACAGGAGGTAAGAAATAAAAACTTTTATCGACTGACCTTTTGATTTTTTTTGCCAAGTTGCCTTTTTCATTGAAAATTCTGAGATCCGGATTGAAAACGCGAGAATGAGGTTTGATTGCTAATTTTGAAAACCAATCCAATTATCATTTTTCAAGCAGATCTTTGCTTTTATGGTAGAAGTGACTTTAAAAAATATTTGTCCACTTGAATAATCTACATTCTCAATTGATTAGTTAGGTTTTGCTTGATTAAAATATTCCCTTATTTTGAATCAGATAATGAACAGGTTAAATCGGCCATCACAAAAATATTTTCGTTTATATCTATTAAGCTATTTATTTCTTACCTGAAAATGGTATAATTTTTTTTTTTTTTCTTGGATGGCCCACCTCTTACCCATACACAGTTTTTGTAGCATGGAAGGATTACGAGCAGATATCTTTCGATAATTCTATCGTCTATTATTGAGAGTGTCCTTTGATCTAACTCTACTTCCGTGTATGCCCATCCGTTCCTCTCTTACTTCATCTCAAGGCGCTCTTACAAAAACCTATGTAGAGTCCTTTTGTCTATCACTCAGATTGCAGCTTCCATTTAGGGTATTGAGATCATTTGCTATCCCACACACATATGAGCACATAGGGTTAGAACCGCGCCCAGATTCGCGTTACTTTTGATCAAGCTTACATCATATGAGGCCCAAAGTGATCCCATGCGACATGTACCGATAATGAAGATGGCCGGCCGTCATAACATGCTCTTCCTCACAGTACCGTCGTGGTTCACTTTTACTCCATCGGTCGTTGACGCACGAAATTCTTACACAAGTTTTGAACTCGTTGATGTTCCTTGTGTTCTTTGCTGCTTCCGGTAGCTGGTTGTACATGCTGTATCCTTTGTAGAACAGTGAATTCTGCGTACACGCCTTCCTGCACATCTGCAATCTGAGATTGTCAGCTCCTCTGGTGTCGTGCTGATGGATATCCCTCCCGTATACCACCGTACCTGTCAAGTATTTCGGCGCCATCCCTTTAGTTACACGAAACACAAAAATTAACGTATTGTACTCGATCCTTTGACGAACAGACATCCATTGTAAACAATCCAGCATGTTTTGTCTTGGTGTTAAACGATCACATTTCAAAATTAGTCGCATCACTTTGCTCTGCAGGACCTGCATTCTTTTCAGTTGTTGACGAGTTGCTAAAAACAGGATAGAGGCACAGTAGTCGAAGTGAGGAGCAATCAGGGATTTGTACACGTCTATTTTGGCTTCAGTCGTCAGGAAACGGTTAATTCTGCAGAGTACTCCAAATTTTCGGGCTGCTTTCCGTATTGTGTAGTCAATGTGGTCATTAAAGTTCAATTTTTCGTCCAGCATCACTCCGAGGTATTTGATCGTCTCGACCCTCTCGATTTCCTCGCCATCTATCCGAACCGCTCTGCTTACGCCGTCGCTTGGTCGTGTGGTCACTATCATGCATTTTGTTTTGCTGACATTCAGCTGTAGTTTCTTCCATCTCAGCCATTCGTTAAAACTGGCAAGCTCAGTATTCATCACGTTAAAGCACTCTTCAAAGCTAGTTCCGGTCAGAAACAGTACAGTATCATCAGCGAAAAGGTTTACTTGAACTCGTCTCAGTGCTTGCTTCAGGTCGTTGATATATAAAATAAAGAGAAGCGGTCCAAGCACACTGCCTTGAGGAACACCAAGATCTACTGCCGTGGCTGCTGACGTGGAGCCGTTGTAACGAGTCACCTGCGTTCTGCTGTCCAAGTAGCTGCTAAACCATTTGAGCGCTGAACCGCGAACACCGTAGCGACGCAGTACTGCTTTCAGTTTGGTTCGGTCAATGGTCTCGAAAGCTCGCTTCAGGTCTACGAACACCGATAGGACAATTTTCCCTTCTTCAATTGCTTGTTTCCATTTCAGCAGTAACAGGTTGAGCGCTGACTCACAGGAGTGATGCTTTCGGAAACCAGACTGCTCTTCGAGTAAAACTTTCGTCCGATCCACAAACGCCAGGAGCTGCTCCTTTACTATAGTTTCCAAAACCTTTTCATAGAGTGGCAAAATGTTGATTGGTCTGTGATCTTCCGGACGCGTCGATTTCGGTACCTTAGGTATCGGTATCACCAAAGTCCGCTTCCAAGGTTGTGGGAATTCTCCGCTTTCCAGGGATCTGTTGACAATCGCCAACAGCTGCTCTCCAACAACGTCAAATGAATCCGTCATGACCCGTTTTGTCACGCTATCAACACCAGCGCAGTCTTTTAACGAGTAGATTGTTTCTTTCAGTTTCGTCAAGGTGATTGGTTGAAGCTCCGTTAATAAGTCCTCGCTGCCATCTTCGTTTAGCCTTACTTCTGCTGGTACTACTGCTGGTTCCACCTGGGCTGGTGGGATGTTTCTATGGATTGTCTCTACACTTTTCACGAAGAACTGATTCAAGCGTTCCGCCGTTTCCCTTTCGCTTCGCGCTTTGCTTTGCTATTAATGTCGATTTTATGATGAAATAACACAATTTCAAATTTCAAATCAATTTACTCGCTGTAGGTTATAATGAAAACATCACCCCAAGATTGAGCGCCCTCTAGTGGGGGGTAATTTTGACGTTTGATTGCCTATTATGTTCTTTTGAAATAAACACATACCGTTAACCGGGATGACACTGATAGGATTTATTTTAAGAGTATTTTTCAACTGGTAAGGTTTTTTTTATTATTTAAAAAATATGTACTTGGATAAGCCACACAAAGTTCATGTACTTTTTTTGAAAAAAAGTTTATTCAACAGTGTTTGAAAAAAATGATTACGTGCAAGATTCTTAGTTTGATCTTCGGGATGTTTTTGATAGTAACAGTTTTTCTTGTTAAAATCAGATTTATTACATTCTAATATTACTTTTACGTCAAATGTACCACACAGCAAAAAATCCAATGGTAAAATCGCATGCAAAAGCATGCACATCACCTTTGTGAGCAAAAGCATGTAATATTATATGAGAAAACGTGTACACAAAAAGCATGTACAAAAGAAAAATAAATAAATTTTGCACACCACAAAAATAACATTAATCTGGTGAGAGTCATATCCAGATTACAAAGTCCGCGCCCCAACCGTTTCGGCTATCTCGCCGTCTTGTAAATATTGTGTTTAACGCCGATGTACCAGTAGGTTCCCCATACGTCGTATACTGAATTAACTGTATACGATGTATGGGGAACGTACAGCTACATCGGTGTTGATCAAGCTTAATTAATATCGGCGAGATAGCCGAGATGGTTGGGGCGCGGACTTTGTAATCTGGATATGACTCTCACCAGATTGATGTTATTTTTGAGGTGTGCAAAATTTTTTTTTTTTTTGAATTAAATATACTTTATTGAATCTTTCTTATAATAATTACATTTGGTTTACATAATAAGTGGTCAGCTGTGGCTCTTCAGCTTTAGTTTGCTTTTCGTGATTTAAACACTGTTCATTATCTTAACTTTAAAAGTATATGATTTATCATTTTTGTAACACTGGTACAATGAGGAAAAAAAAATTAAAGAAAACATAACCTAACTTAAAACTAACTTAATCTTACCATAAACTAAACCAATCCTTGAATCAAGGGGTATTCAGATATAGCACATTTTTCCCTGAATTTCAAACATTTTTCTTGAATCTTCTGATCCAACATTTTTACTTCTGCTAATTCATGAACCTCACTTGATCTTATCCAGCCAGGAACATTCAAAACCATTTTGAGTACCTTGTTTTGGACACGCTGGAGCTTCAATTTATGAGTTCTAGCGCAACACTTCCAAACAGGTACTGCATACTCAATAACGGGGTAAATTATTTGTTTGTAAACTGCTAGCTTATTTTTCAAAGATAGCTTTGATTTTCTGTTAATTAAAGGATACAAACACCTGATGAGAATGCTGCACTTGTTCAATATTTTATCTACATGCTGCCGAAACAATAGTTTCGAGTCAAGTATGAGACCTAAATAGACAACTTCCTTTGACCAGGGTATCGAAACATCATTCATTTTTATCAAAACATCATCCTTTGGGGCAAATCTGGCAGATTTGGAAAGTGGAAAAATGATGGTTTGAGTTTTGGCTGCATTTATGCGAATTTTCCAGTCACCAAAGTATTCGGAAAGAACGTCAAGACCCTTCTGAAGACGGCCAACTAAATATCTGGTTATTTTACCTTTATAAATAACGGCAGTGTCATCAGCAAAAAGTGACAACACACCATTACCAGGAAGAGTAGGCAAATCAGATGTAAAAATATTGTACAGAAGTGGGCCAAGAATACTTCCTTGGGGAACCCCAGCATCAATGTTGAATAATCCAGAAGCAATACCATTCAGAAAAACCTTGAACGATCTCTCTGAAAGATAGTGCTGGATAATTTTGATAAGATACATTGGAAAACCGTATAAATACAGTTTATGTATCAAACCATCATGCCAAACATTGTCAAAAGCCTTCTCAACATCCAACAAAGCCATAGCAGTTGATTTAGACTCAAGCTTGTTCTGCTTGATGATTTTAGTTACTCTCGTAAGCTGATGAGCAGTATTATGCCCCTTTCGGAAGCCAAACTGCTCATTCAAAATTATATTATTATCGTTGGTAAAATCCAAAAGCCTTGAATAGATGACCTTCTCAAAGAGTTTGGACAGACTACTCAAAAGACTAATGGGACGATAACTTGTTGGCGATGTTGGATCTTTTTGAGGCTTCAAAATTGGTATGACTTTGCCCAGCTTCCAATTGGTAGGGAAGTAACCAAGTTGCAAACATTTATTGAAAATATTGGCTAGATGTTGAAAGAACTGATCACTCTGTTTTTTCAACACTAGATTAAAAATGTTATCAAAGCCTGGAGCTTTCATATTGACGTAGACTTACTTCTTTGTCGAAGGTACTGGGGTGTCATTCCAAAAAACCCGGGCCGAAGGCCCTGGATTACTGCGTCATCCGTCAAACGCTTATATCTTCCTTCCCTCTAATCGAATCGACACGATTTATGTGCCATTCGATTCGAAAATTATTCAGCAATTTGCTATAAAACTTTCATTGTTGGCAAAATAGTTTAACTATTGAAACAATTGAATGTTTTAAAATGTTTTCAAAATGCAGAGATTTTGCAAGCAAAATGAGCGCTTCCCACTCACGGACGGGAATGTCAAGTACCTATTTTGAGGAAAATCATCCGAGCAACGCGACCGAGTGTCGGTCGCGAAAAAGGAGGAAGTAGCGGGCCGAAATCATACATAAGAACGCGCGCCAGAGCCCATTCCATCATTCACGTCTCAGACGTCGGACCGGCAGCAGCAGCAGCAGCAGCAGGAAAGCTCAGCCCAGAGCAGCAGCAGGAGAGAGGGACCAGAACTGGAAAAGAAGCGCGCATCGCCTTCTCGTCGTCACCGTCAGCCAGTTGCCTCTCGATGGCCGGACCGTTAGGATCTTTCGTGGTTGCTGTGGTTCGGAGGTGCTTCAATCCCCATCCCTCGTCCCACCCGGGACGAGGCATCAACAAGATGAGGCGCGCGCCTGCTGCCTTCCGCCGAAAAGCCTCTCGTGGGTCAAGCCTTGGTTGTTAAACAATCGGGACATCCAACTAGCTCGTCGCATTCGCGGCGAGCGCTTCTGAAAGATTTACGTCTCATCAAATTCTAGTGTTGAAAGAGTTGCCCTCGTCCCACCCGGGACGAGGCAGCGAGCTAATTTGAATTTAAATTTCAGGAACAAATTTTGGTCTTCGGGGGCGACGGATTGCACAGCTTTCTGAGGCTGCTCTCGCCCCCAACCCCTATGCCCCCTCTCCCCCTCCCCCCATTCGGCTCGCTAAAATTCCTTCGTCTCTTTCTTTCCTCTCTTTGCCGTTCGTTCGTCTTCTTTGACGGCCATGCCTCACGATCTTGAGCAGTTAAGTGAGGAACATGATCCAATTTTACTCGAGGCTGATTCGTTTGGGGATATTTGTGCCACAAAAGTTTCAGAAAATGGGATTCAAACATTGTTTGTTGTTGTGTATATTTCGCCAAGTGCAACATACAAACAGAAAATTTCTTTCTTGATCCGGAATTTGTTCTGGTATGCAAAGCAGGACATCCGCATTGTTGTGTCTGGGGATTTTAACATTGATATCCTCAAACCGGAAAATTTGAAATTTGTTGATTTTATGAATTATGAAAGAGTACCTCAAGCTTGATCTGCTTTCCAATCCTTTGGGCGCACATGCCTTGACCTTGTTTTTGGTAGAAATGTTCTGACACAGTCACGAAGGTATGTTTCGTATTTTAGTTATCATCGGCCGATTTTGACTTTGGTTGATACACCAGCCTAATATAAATTTCGCACCACAATCATTTGCAAATACTACACGCTTTCCTAAACAACTTTGTCGGTTTCGCATCCATCAACAACGCCAGCACCTGCAGCATCCACCGCGGCCTATCACCCATCTGGACAGAACATCTCCCGGCTGCAGCCTTGCGACCAACGCCACCATCCAACTCTAATCGGTCCTTTTTAGGGCCACCAATTTTCTCACGAAAGAGTTCTTCTTGTTCATCATTCCCACCAAACACTACCACCCCGAAATAATGCCCTTAGCTGAATTCCATCTCCCATTCATGATCATATTCCGTAAATCTATTTAAAGAATATAGCTAATTCTTCAAATTAATATATGGAAAACCCACATGTCCACATATCTAAATTTTACGTAAGTCTACGCCATTCCGGTTATGTCTGTGACATAACTACTTTGACTTTCGTTTTTTTCATTTGTTTTACTGCAACTTTGACTTCCTCACCAGAAACATGGGAATCTGCAGGAAATTCAAAGGTAGAGTCATTGATTGTTGAAATACTATTGGCAACTGATGTTTCTTTACGGCTGGTCATGGAAGCGCCAAGATTATGTGAACTAACAAAATGAAGCCCAAGTGCATTTGCCTTTTCCTCGGATGTAATCAAACGAGAATCCTCAACAATAAGAGGAGGAATCGGCTTTGGTTTGTTTTTAAGAACTTTTGAAAGTTTCCAAAATGGTTTTGAATAATTCCCAGCTGGCTTACATGTTTTGAAAATTCTTGATTTCTGATATTGTCAAGTCGGTCTTGTATGATTTTGTTCAAATTGTTAACTGAAATCTTTTGTCATAGTCCCCAGTCCGTTGATATTGTCTCCTATAAACATTCCTAAGTCTAATCAAGTGTTTAGTATCTACGTCAATATCAGTTACCTTAAAATTAACAGGAACCTCCCGAACGTTGGCAGCCTCTGCTTGGTTGATAGCCTGCTGGATCACCTCCAGCGAACGATCAATATCAGCAGAAGTTTCCGGGTGTTGATCATAGTCGATGTTGCTGTCTACCACTTGCTGAAACTGCTGCCAGTCAACGTTGTGGTAATCTTTCCGGGTTGGTTGCCGCTGCGGAGTAACGGAAGCTCCAACCTCCACAACCACCGGATAGTGATCAGAACTCAACTCTTCAAACACCTCAGGATGAGCCACGTTCTCAGCCATATTGGTAATGAAGAAGTCGATGATTGAGTGATTCCCAGACCGAGCCACCCTCGTTGGACGATCCGGACTCACAACGTTGTAGTATCCGTTTTGCAGATCGTTGTGCAGAATCACTCCGTTCCGATTCCTCCTGCTGTTGCCCCAAACTTCATGCTTCGCGTTGAGGTCACCAGCAATGATGTACTTTGCGCTCCGCCGTGTCAGCTTCTGGATATCGCTCTTCAGTTTTGCTGCTGAACCATCTCTGGAATTCACCTGACGTGGGCAGTATGCAGCAATGAAGAGTACTGGGCCAACCGAAGTAGGAATTTCCACCCCAACGGCCTCGATGATGTCCAGCTTGAAGTGTGGCAGCCGGCGTGGCTTGAGATCACGATGAACAGCGACAAGCACACCTCCTCCTCCAGAGGTGGTCCTATCGAGCTGCGTCGCGATCTTGTAGTTTTGCAGATAAACTTTTTCACCGGGCTTCAGATGAGTTTCCGTGATGGCAGCTACGTCGATCTCCTTCTCGCGAAGAAAATCCACCAGCTCTAAGTTCTTCCTCCTAATGGAGCAAGCGTTCCAATTCAGCATCTTGAGGGACCTACGATCCATACTGGATGACGAACGAGGTCAGCACTTCAATCTGCTGGGTCTTGGTTTTGCATCCACGCAGTGCAGCGGACATCTGTTTGAAAATATTGAGGAGTTCGGTTGAGGTGTAAAGATCATTACCATTTTCCTCAACTGCTGGTTCTTGGGTTGGTCTTGGCTCCTGGCTGAAGCCCGGTGGTGGCGGTCTCGGCTCCTGGCTGGAACCCGGCCGTGGATGATTCATCTCAGCTCTCTTCCTGGGATCCAACGGCAACGGTGCCAAGTTCTGGACCTGGCGTCGCGGTTGAAGAGGTGGAAAATTTTGCTCCACCAGGGCTGGAGGAGTTCTACGACGCTGAGGCTGATTCTTCGTCGATGCTTGCTGCCGAATTTTCACGAACTCAGCTCTCTTGGGGCACTTTCGGTCGGTTGACGAGTGCTCACCGTTGCAGTTGAGGCACTTCACCAGCGAATCTTGGATGCACTGGGATGTGATGTGCGCATCGGTACCACATTTGGCGCAACGACGCTTCAGGTGGCAGTTCTTACCTCCGTGCCCGAAGCCCAGACAGTTGAAGCATTGTGTGACGTCACGATGCACTGGTCGGTATCGCTCCCACGACACGATAATGTTGAAAACCGCTCGAATTGCCTTCAGCTCAGGAAGCGTCGTCGATCCCTTAGCCAAATGCAGCAGGTAGAGCTGGTCACGGTACTTGATGTCTTTGTTGCGTCGGCTCATTTTGTGCACGGCCAACACATCCAGTTTCAAAACTTTTAGCTCGGCAGCTAATTCCTCCACTGGCATGTCGTACAGACCTCTGACGACGATTTTGTACGGCTTATCCATGACGACATCATGGGTAAAGTACTCCGCCTCGTTTTCGGTCAAGTAATCCTTGACCAGTTGATAGTGCTGCCTGGATTGCACCAGCACCTTAAATCCGTCCTGACACAGACGAATGTTGCCTTGGAATTTCCCAGACTTGATGAGTTCAACCAGCCCCGCTCGAAAGTCGATCGTTGCTGCTGATTGCCTCACATAAAAAGGAGGCAGTTTCTCCTTTCGCTGTTTCACTTCATTCTCCTTTGCTTCCGCTACCTGGTCCTCGTCAGGCAGTCCAGCAAACTTGTTGTTCTTCAAAAGCTGCTCCTCGTGCGATGAAGAGTTCTCCTCCTCCTCATCCATCGGTACAGTACCGTCGCTCTTTTTCGTCTTTTTGCTGTTCGATGTCACTTCCAAAAGCACCTTCCTTTTGGAAATTCCCGGTTTTGGCCATCAGTTGAGGCCTCAACCTTCCTTTGGAAATTCCCACTTTTTGCCTGCTTGAGCCGCAGGTAGGGCAATATTGCCGGCGTTTTGCGCCGGGACGCGACGAGTCATGTTGATTCAGACAACCTTCACCAACGAATGCTCGGATAACAATGTTGCAAAATTTATTTATTTTTCTTTTGTACATGCTTTTTGTGTACACGTTTTCTCATATAATATTACATGCTTTTGCTCACAAAGGTGATGTGCATGCTTTTGCAGAAATTTTTTACTGTGCAGCACTAAGGTTGCTGATATAGTTTTTATGAAAAAAAAAAACAGTGTTAGTTACTTAGTTACTTAGTTTACATATTATGTTTTATTGTTTACGAAATATATATAAATTATAGGTTTAAATGTAAAAAATCCGAATTTTGATTATAAAATTAGAGATTTATATTAAATTTTAAACTGAATTCAAAGCACGAATGAAAAGTTTTCACATTTTATATGGAATTTGTTCAAATGAAAATGCATATAATTTTTAAGATTTTTTAAAAATTATTTTAAACACATTATATTGATTATTTACAAACTTATTTTAAACTTCTCCTAGTGGGAAATTGTCCAAAGAATCCTAAGTGCATTCCGTTTTCCGACTCAAAATCATGTTCATTGAGAAATTCATGACACTTTAAGAAGATGAAAATAATGATATTCATCAACATTTTCCTAATTATAGTTAACCAACTTATTATTTTTTTTGAAATTTTATGAAAAGTTCATTTTACCACGATCAGTATGATTCCATACAATTCCGTATGTATTGAATTTGTACTTTTCATTTTGCGGAAAAAAAAAACTCAAAACTATCAAAGTCACCCCGTAAACATTGAATTTACGACCATGGTTTCAACATTTGAATGAACAAAATGTTTAAAAATGCATTTTACACATGCCCAGTTGTTTTGCAATCATTAGTTTCCAATATTCCTAAGTATTGACGAAATTTTTTTTTTGCAAAAACAAAGTTTTTGCGGTGCTGTACATTGGTATTACTATTTTTTTTTACAATTTTTGACAACAATCCCAGTTGTTTTTATATACATATTTCACATTTTCACGATATGGATAATTTTGTTTTATTGTGCAAAAATTTGCAACCACAAAATTCACTAATAGAAAAAATGTCTATATTATATGTTAAACTGCCTTAACCAAAGCGTTATCAGCCTCAGATGGTAGTCCCAGATGCCCCCTACAAGCTCCAGGTCGAATCCAGATTGAGTTTGAACATGCACCCAAACGAAAAATATATCTCAAAATCTGCAACAGTGAATTTGCTGCAGAAAATGTTATATTTTATTACGTTTTTTGCAGCAAGCCCATAGATCATTTTTGCCCGCGCGTAAACACGTCAGCGATCTGCAGTTCTCACCAACACATAGAATGCTGGCGCGTCCCCGAGCAACAATCTAGAGAGAACATTATGTTCGCGCTCTGTCCCTCACCATTCATCAAGCGTCCATGGCGCGGTGGTAGCGTATCGGATCAGCAACCTAGAAGTTGATGGTTCAATCCTCGTTCTGTTAAGGTTTTTTTTCTGCAATACAATCAATCTGCCGTCGGTAATGTCGATAATTGTAGGTAACGGGCAAAAATGTCATACCCCTATATCGCAAAAAATGCATGAGGACAGTTTTCATGCAGATTCTGATATACTTTCATGCTGCCATGCATCAAAATCATGCGACCGCCGGTTGGGTGGGTATTATTTTTTTCACTAAAATGCCAAAAATGTGTCCCGATTTGCCCACTTCCCGATTTGCCACTTTCCCGTGTTCATATTTTGGCCAGATTCAAGTTTTATATGTATAAACAACCCCTAAAAATTTCAGGCAGCACGAAAGCACGCAATGTAAATAATAACGATTATGTTTTGTTTGGCTGACCATTATGTGCATTGTCCCGAAGTTTGGTTGAAGTGAAGTCCCGAGTTATAATTACAAATGAATACAATAGTCTAACTTGTACGTGCTTCAAACGCGATCTGACCTGAAATCCCTTCGGCCAGTGGTCGCACTTACATCAATTTTCAGAAAATGACAAGATAGCACGACAAGATTGAAATTACTTTCATATGTAAAGTGACAAAAATGCACGGAGTTTTTTCGGATTTCGTTGAATATCTCAGGATTGAAACCGAATTTTGGGGATCTGTCAAGGTCAAAAGGTGAGGCATTTTTTTTTAATATTTATTCAAATTTCTTTTCCATGTACATTCATTCAGTTAAAATATTATTGAGTGTCCAATCACAAACGATGACTTTTCACCTCAATTTTAAATACTAGCAACTTTCATTTATTCATGAAATATTGTAGCTTTCGCTATTCAGTGATTTCAAATGTAGGAGGTCCTACATGTACAAAAGGGAAAAGGGATACCTTAAAACTAACTTATAAACTATATAAAGAGCGGATCAATGCAGCTGAAGACTGCAATGATTTTTGTCGAAATGCATCAATTATCTTATTGGACATAACATCCAAAGTGTCAACTTCGGCTAATTGATGAAGTTCACTGGTGCTGAACCAGGGAGGAAGTTTCAGAATCATTTTCAGAATTTTGTTCTGAATCCTCTGAAGTTTTTTCTTCCTGGTTAAGCAACAGCTTGTCCAGATCGGCACAGCATAAAGCATGGCAGGTCTGAAAATTTGTTTATAAATTAACAGTTTATTCTTGAGACAAAGTCTAGAATTCCTGTTTATAAGTGGATACAAACATTTAATATATTTGTTACATTTAACCTGGATACTTTCAATGTGATCCTTGTAAGTAAGGTTTTTGTCAAAACCAAGTCCAAGATATTTCACTTGATCCTCCCACTTTAAATTTACCTCATTCATCTTTATAATGTGATGACTTTTGGTTTAAGAAAATCAGCCCTTGGTTTGTGAGGGAAAATAATAAGTTGAGTTTTGCAGCATTTGGAGTGATTTTCCATTCTTTCAAATAAGAATTGAAAATATCCAAGCTTTTTGTAATCTTCTTGTGATGACACGAAGGCTTCTGCCTTTGGCGGAGATGCTTGTGTCATCAGCAAAAAGTGATTTCTGACATCCTGGGGAAATCAGGCAAGTCAGAAGTAAAAATATTGTATAAAATTGGACCCAAAATGCTTCCTTGAGGGACGCCAGCACGTACAGGTAGTTGATCAGATTTGCTATTCTGATAACATACCTGCAGAGTACGATCCGTCAAATAATTTTGAATAATTTTCACGATATAAATCGGAAAATTAAACCTTTTCAATTTCGCAATCAACCTTTATGCCAAACACTGTCAAATGCTTTTTCTATGCCTAGAAGAGCAGCGCCAGTAGAATAGCCCTCAGATTTGTTGCTTCGAATTAAATTTGAAACTCTCAACAACTGATGAGTAGTTGAATGCCCAAGGCGAAATCCAAACTGCTCATCAGCGAAAATTGAATTTTCATTAATGTGCGTCATCATTCTATTAAGAATTATTCTTTCGAATAATTTACTAATAGATGAAAGCAAACTAATGGGCCGATAGCTTGAGGCTTCAGCAGGATTTTTATCCGGTTTCAAAATCGGAATTACTTTGGCATTTTTCCAACTACTGGGAAAATATGCCAAATCAAAACATTTGTTGAAAATTTTGACCAAGCAACTTAAAGTTACTTCTGGTAATTTTTAATTAAAATGTAAAAATGCCATCCTCACCAGGGGCTTTCATATTTTTAAATTTTTGATAATAGATTTTATTTCATTCAGATCCGTATTAAAAACTTCATCTGATGAAAATTCTTGTTCAACAATATTCTGAAATTCTATTGAAATTTGATTTTCAATAGGACTCAAAACATTCAAGTTGAAATTATGAGCACTCTCAAACTGCTGAGCAAGTTTTTGAGCTTTTCCCCATTAGTTAATAGAATATTATCACCATCTTTTAAAGAAGGGATGGGTTTTGAGGTTTCTTAAGAACCTTTGAAAGTTTCCAAAAGGTTTGGAATAAGGTTTAATTTGTTCGACATCTCTTGCGAACTTTTCATTTCGCAGGAGAGTGAATCTGTGGTCAATAACCTTTTGCAAATCTTTTGAATTCGCTTCAGTGCAGGATCACGAGAACGTTGATACTGTCTTCGGCGAACATTTTCAGACGAATCAGAAGCTGAAGATCGTCATCAATAATGGGAGAATCAAATTTGACTTGGACTTTAGGAATAGCAATATTCCTAGCATCCAAAATTGCATTAGTTAAAGATTCCAAGGCTGAATCAATATCAGCTTTGGTTTCTAAAACAAAATCATGATTTAAATTATTCTCAATATGATGCTGATACCTGTCCCAATTAGCTTTGTGGTAATTAAACACAGAACTATTGGGTCTGGTAACTGCTTCATGAGAAAGTGAAAAAGTTACTGGAGGTGATCAGAATCAAAATCAGCATGAGTCACTAAAGGACCACAATACTGACTTTGATTTGTCAAAACCAAATCAATTGTTGATGGATTTCTAACAGAAGAAAAGCAAGTTGGCCCATTCGGGTATAAAACCGAATAAAGACCAGAAGTGCAATCTCTGAACAGAATTTTACCATTGGAATTTACTTTTGAATTATTCCAAGATTGGTGTTTGGCATTAAAATCACCGATGATCAAAAATCGAGATCTATGCCGAGTAAGTTTATTCAAATCCCCTTTGAAATAATTTTTATTTTCCCCAGTGCATTGGAATGGCAAATATGCAGCTGCAATCATAATTTTCCCAAAAGAAGTTTCAAGTTCAATGCCCAAACTTTCAATAACTTTTAACTTAAAGTCACGTAACGTGCTATAAGTCATACTACGGTGGATAACTATTGCAACTCCACCGCCATTTCGATTCATTCGGTTATTAGTTATAACTTTATAATCTGGATCACTTTTCAAATAAGTGCCAGTTTTTAAAAATTTTAGGTTATAACAGCAACATGCACGTTATGAACTCGTAAAAGTTGAAAAATTCATTTTCTTTCGCTTTTAAAGAGCGAGCATTAAAATTCATAATATTGATGGAATTACTTAGATCCATGATTAAACTTCAGGGTAAGAACAACATCATTCGCAAATTTTAATCCAATCTGGATAGCTTCCATCATGGATGTAGCATTACTCATTGTTTGAATCAAACCAAACAGTGAGTTTTGCAAAAAGTCATTTTTCAAACGTAACATCGCCGAGATCAGAAGATCCCAAAGCGTTGCCAGCAGAAAAATTTTCAAATGAGATTTGAGGTACCTGCCCAATTTCAGAAAGATTGGTAGAGGATTTAAAATTCGTGGATGAACCCGAAACGACGTTAGCATAAGAAATGCCATTGTTGTTACCTAACTTTTCCACGGTAGGGGTATTTCTAGAATTGTTCGAGTGAGACAGCACGAACGTTTGATTTAAAGATGCAGGTACAACCTGACTTTGAGAAAATTTCGGTTTGGATTTCGGCTGATGCTTAGCACGAGAATCCAAAACCTTTTTCTGATGGGGCAATCCCAAAATTTGATTTGTGATTTCCACCACAATTTGCACATTTAAATTGGGTGACTTCTTTCACGGGACAATTGTCCTTGTCGTGAGAAGAATCCCCGCAAACCATGCATTTTGGAACCATGGCGCAATGATCAGTACCGTGACCGAATGCCTGGCAACGCCGGCACTGGGTCAGATTCTGGCCATTACCGCCATGTTTCTTAAAATGCTCCCACTTTACCCGTACATGGAACAAAAACTGAACTTTGTCCAAAAGTTTCAAATTGTTGAATTCATTTCTGTTGAAATGGTGGTGGTGGTTAATTTATTTCAGGCAGCTTTAACAATATTTGTCATTCGCTGCCTCTGTTGAAATGAATCAGATAAAATTGTGAAGTCAAACCAAAGCGAGAAATATTCCCGTTTGATTTTTTCTTCATCGGTATTACTTGGGATGGGGCAAAGCCAAGCAACACCTTAAGTTCGTTTTTGATCTCATCCACCGACAAGTCGTTGGAGAGACCTTTCAGGACCGCCTTGAATGGACGAGCATTCTTGGTCTCATACGTGTAGAAATTGTGTTTGTGATTTTTCAAATAACCAACAAAAGTTTGGTGATCTTGTAAAGATTCCGTCAACAAGCGACATTCTCCTCTTCGACCAAGCTGGAACGAAACTTTCAAATTGCAAGTTTCCTTGCAATTCTTCAGTTGCGTTCGAAAGCTGGCCAAATCGGAGACGGAAGTCACTACAATTGGCGGAGCCTTTACTCGTTTCTCGACGGCAGAAGGCTCAGTACGAGGAGAAGGTTCCTTGTCATCAGTTTCGGATAAAACACCGAAACTGTTTGTCAATGGAATTGGAGGATTGACCTCACATTCAGAATCAGAATCAGACCTCAGAAGAGGCTGTTTTCTTTTCTGTTTCCGTTAGCCGGTTTAGCGTTCAAACGCTTCACCGACGTAACGACCAAATCTTCAGAAGATTTGCGTTTACCTTTGTTTTGACGCATTTTGCAAGCAAAGTTCTCTTAAAAGATGGCTTCGTTTGTAAAATACAACAAAATTTCAGGTGGGGTTAGTCTTGAAAAGACTGTTTAGAATTTTGGAAAATAACTCAGGTAGTCTTTAAAAAGACTGTGAATTTTGTTTTGAAATAACTCTGAGCTTAGGTAGTAAAAAATACCGCAGCTCTAGTGTCCGTTCACCACGAAGGTTCGCAAGCCACTAAAAGGTGAGGCATTGTGAGTTGCACAAAATGGCATTCTTAACTCAATTTGACCCAAAATGCACGTACGAAAAGTTAGAACTACGGCGACAAAGTGTGTATTGCGTTATCCGCGAAACGTAAGCGAATTTTTAAAATCGGATTAAAGCATCTTGTATGGTTTGTTTACTTAACAAACCAAAACGTCATCATTGACTCATTAAGTAAGAAAAAAATAGATTTATATCAGTTTCATTGAAATAATAGAAAAAAGATTTTTTTTTACCTTTCATTTCAAAGTTAAAGTTCAAATTTTATAATATTTAATATTGTAAAATGAATTAACTTTATAATCGTTCCAACGTCTGGGTTATAAGTAACGAAACTTAGCATGAAAATCATAATAAAATTTCAGCTACACAAATCCACACTTTGTTTAATGATTAAGAACCTTGTGTCAGTGTAGGTACCTAAAGATTTTGTTTTGTTTTAATGTTTAAAAATACGTTTTCACTATAAGCGCCCCGCAAATCAGTTAGTGACTGTCAGCGCCTAAAAATCATGTATGCACTGCACTATGGGGTTTCAGGCGGCCATAAATCGAAAAACCGACATACTCTAATTATTTTTTTGGTATTTTTTTTCGAAAATAAACATTCTAACTAAGAAAAATCCGGCGTTTGAAAGTTGTAGGTTCAATATTCACTGAATTGCAGACCTTCAAAGGCGAAAATGGTAAGAAAAAACATGTTTTTTTGACAAAAAAATGATTATTTTTCATAGTTGTACTGTGTAGCTGTTTATGTATTTTTTCCTGCATCATTATAAATATTCAGAAAGGTAATTGATTCAACTTTTCAATAACATTTTACAAAACACACTTTTATAGGCTAAAAAAAATAATAAAAATCAAAAAAGATGGATTTTTATTCAAAATTTAATTTTTTTCAACTTTGTTAATGGAGTACTTTTTTTGTGTGCATTTGTGCGATCTGAAAATTTTGCAGCTTAAAATTTGAACCATGTCCTAACTTGTCTCCAAATTTCAAAGTGCACTTATGTGCACTTTTGAGTTATGCCATTTTGAACATTTTGATTCATGCAAGAAAATTAATGATTTCGCGTATACGCTTGGTTAAAACTTGGGTTAAAATCACATTATTTACCTGCGGAGGCAGAAATGACGTACCTGCTATGTATGTTTTGAAATTGATTTGATATTCATGACTTTGTTGGTACCGTAAACTGGGGTGACTTTGATAGCCCGGGGTGACTTTGATAGGTTTTTCAAATGCCCGTCAAATTAATATTTAAACATTTTTGAGAATTTTGAGTATGTAAGCATTAAGGGAAAGCTTATCATCGAACATATATGTGGACTGTGGACTTACTGGACATCGTCAACAAATCGCTGTCACGAGGTGAATTTCCGGACGCATGGAAGAAGACGTTGGTAGTTCCAATCCCAAAAGTCCCGAAATCCAAGAAACCTGAAGATCACAGGCCAATCAACATGCTCCCGCTGTACGAGAAGGTCATGGAGACGATCGTGAAGGAACAACTGGTGGCGTTCATTGACCGAAATGGTGTGCTACTGAAAGAACAATCCGGGTTTCGAAAACAACATTCTTGTGAGTCGGCGCTGAATCTTCTATTGCTGAAGTGGAAGCAGTGTATTGAAAATGGAAGCATTGTTCTGTCAGTCTTCGTGGACTTGAAGCGGGCGTTCGAAACCATCGACCGAACTAAATTGCTTGGCGTTCTGAGGAAGAGCGGGATACGCGGAACGGTTCTGAAATGGTTCGCCAGTTACCTGGAAGATCGAAAGCAGGTCACGAGGTATAACAGCGCGGTTTCACCACAAACAGCAGTAGACTTCGGAGTACCACAAGGAAGCGTTCTAGGACCTTTGCTGTTTATTCTCTACATAAATGACATAAAACAGGCGTTGAAGCGAGTACAGGTGAACCTGTTTGCCGACGACACAGTGCTGTTTGTGGTTGGTGACAGCTTCGACGAGTGCTTTGATTCCATGAACGAAGAGCTGATCGGGTTCTCAGAATGGTTAAAGTGGAAGAAGCTGCAGCTGAACATTGCGAAGACGAAGTGTATGGTGGTGACGACACGGCCGATCAGTGAGTGTAGAAGATGCAGGGTTGTTACGGACGGCGCGGATCGCGCGGATGGCGCGGATGGCGCGTATCGCGCGGATCTGGCGCGGATTTGCTGGCTAATTTTGCTCAGGCGCGGATTTCGCGCGGATAGCAATTTTGATAAACAAAATAATTGAGAACGATAGAATTTCTTTCAAATTACAAAGGAAAATATTATTACGAATAAAATAAATTCAATCTTTTTCGTTGAGTGCGAAAACATCAATTTCTAAGAAGTTGTTAATGAAGAAAATTTTCTTCTAAAAATTATTGATTGTTATTTTTTCTTAATACGAAACTTTGAAATAATCTTCAAGAAGCGATTTTTTTTAATGTATTGAGATTTGTTATATAAATTTAACATAACATTACAACTCATTATTTTTAAAACATCTGCTTAACAATTCAAAAAAATACCAATTTTATTAAAATCAAAATAACAAAATTCGAAAAAATTACAGAATTTTAGAATTTTAGGCTATGAAACTTTGTAGATTTTCCAATTTTTTTTAAATATAAAAATTTAATTTTTAAATTTTTGATTTATTGAAAAAATAAAAAAAAAAATTGTTGCCACTCTGATTCAGGTAGAATTGATTCTTCTTCCAATTATCACAACATGACGAAATCCACTTAGAAATCTGCTAAAATCTCCGTCTAAAAGCGAAATGTAAAGTTAAAATTAAAAAAAAATAAGAAATCTGGAATTTAACAATTTGAAATTTCAGAATTTACATATTCAAATAATAAAAAAAAATAGAATTCATAATTTGAAATGGTCAAAACATTACAGACTCAAAAAAAAAACGTAAAAAACGAATTATTAAATTGAAAAATTACGAAAATATTAACATTGATTTTTTTGTTAATTTTATTATTTTAAGAAGGTTCTTAAGTTATCAAATTATTAAATTTTTAAATTATTTGATTATTAAATTATTAAATTATTAAATTATAAAATTATTGAATTATTAAATTATTAAATTATTAAATTATTAAATTATTCAATTATTAAATTATTAAATTATTAAATTTTTAAATTATTAAATTATTAAATTATTAAATTATTAAATTATTAAATTATTAAATTATTAAATTATTAAATTATTAAATTATTAAGTTATTAAATTATTAAATTATTAAATTATTAAATTATTAAATTATTAAATTATTAAATTATTAAATTATTAAATTATTAAATTATTAAATTATTAAATTATTAAATTATTAAATTATTAAATTATTAAATTATTAAATTATTAAATTATTAAATTATTAAATTATTAAATTATTAAATTATTAAATTATTAAATTATTAAATTATTAAATTATTAAATTATTAAATTATTAAATTATTAAATTATTAAATTATTAAATTATTAAATTATTAAATTATTAAATTATTAAATTATTTAATTAATAAATCATTAAATTTTCAAATTATTATATTATTTTTTTGCCATTTTCTTAGTTCGGATCATTTTCGGAGTCATATTTTAGATTAGAAAAAATTAGAGAAGAAAATAATAGAAATTTCGCGTTTCGATTTTCCGGAGCAAAGTTTTGGCGAGATTTATCAAGTACTTAATCCTAGATTTTATAATTTGGTGATTTATTTTATGGTTTTAGTTTTTTTAAATCTTCGAATTTAATTTTTTTTCTGAACTCGTTTTTAAAGCAACGATATTTAAAGTGTTGCAAAAAAATGCTAATATTCTTTCAGAAATGGCAAAAAAGGTTCCATTTGGTACAGGTGGGATATGAATCCACAACTGATCAACGGTACTGATCCAAATGCCTTCTGTATTATTCTTTTTTCGTTTAAAATTGCATTCATTATGTTACTCTCTTCTATGTTTGTCGCGGTTTTTTTTTATATGGCGCGGATTTCGCGCGGATTGGGTTTTGGGGTCGGCGCGGATCTGGCGCGGATTTTTTCTCGTCTTTTCCGTAACAACCTTGAAGATGTGTACAGATGGATGGTGGAATCGTGGAGCGGGTGGAGACAATGAAATACCTTGGAGTCATGCTGGACGAAAAGCTGAATTTCAACGAGCACATCGATTACACTATCAGGAAGGCAGCCCGAAAGTTTGGAGTTCTGTGCAGAATCAACCGCTACTTGACAGCACAAGCAAAGGTTCAGTTATACAATTCGCTTATCGCGCCGCACTTCGACTACTGCTCATCGATCTTGTTCTTGGCAACACAACGGCAACTGAAAAGGATGCAAGTTCTCCAGAGCAAAATCATGCGGCTCATCCTGGGATGTGAACGATTGACGCCGAGGCTGAGAATGCTCGAATGCTTGCAGTGGATGTCGGTAAAGCAACGGATCGAATACAACACACTTGTCTTTGTTTTCGTGTGAAGGAAAGGATGGCACCACAATACTTGACGGAAGCCATGGTACGCGGAAGGGATATCCATGAGCACGACACTAGAGGAGCTGACGATCTCAGATTGCAGAACTGGAAGAAAGCGTGTACGCAGAACTCGTTGTTTTACAAAGGATTTAAGCTATACAACCAGCTTCCAGAGGCTGCAAAGATGACGAGCAACATCAATGAGTTTAAACGGAGCTGCAAGGAGTTTGTGCGGCAACGGCCGTTCGAGTAAAAGTGACCCACGATGGTACTGTGACGAAGAGCACGTTATGACGGTCGGCCATCTTCATTATCGGTACGCATTCGCTTGGGGACACTTTGGGCTGCATATGATAAACTTGATCAAAAGTAACGCGAATCTGGGCGCGGTTTAACCCTATGTGCTCATATGCATGTGGAATAGCAAATGGTTCCAATACCTAAATGGATAAAATGTCTGCAATCTGATAAGGAAAGACTCTGCACAGGATTTGTAAGAGCGCCTTGAGATTAGAAAGAGAGATATGGATGGGCATACACGGAAGTTGAGTTAAGATTACAGGACACTCTCATAACACGAACTTAGAATTATCGAAAGATATCTGCTCGTAAATCTTCCATACTACAAAAACTGTGTATGGGTAAGAGGTGGGCCATCCAAGCATAAAAAAAAATGTGACTGTTACATTGGATGTATCAAAAATAGTGGCCAAATCAAATTTCTATCAATGTCACCCCGGGCTATCAAAGTCACCCCAGTTTACGGTACTTAGGTACGTTTAATAAAATTAGAAATTCCTATTCTAAGTATTTTACAGAAACGATTCGTCGAATATTCATATCAGTTCGTTGTTGTGTTCTTTTGAAAGTATGGATAATAATACCGTAGTGTCCCTGTACGATATAACGAAGCACTATTCTGAAAACGTGAGAACTGCTTTCGAGTATATTTGTAAGAATTACAACATTGCAGAACCATCACATGATCAACTCAGGAAAAACCCACAGAGGAAAAACTACGCATGCTGTTCTGTAGCTTCAAAACGAGGTATACAAAAGCCCATAGAAGAAGTTCATATTTTAAGTAATCTAACGACAATCGGTTACATAGTGGTTTTGATTTAGAAGAATTTATCGTGGAAAACGTGAATTTTGCTAGTGGATCAACCAAAAACGTGGACGAGAATCCATACAATGTTCCATAAAATAAACCGTCTAAAATTCTAAAACACCGCAAAAATCAAATTTTAATTGGAGGGGATGGGGGTCTTCAAAGAGAGGTGGATTTAAACTCAAGAAAAGAGGAGGGAGATTGAACGTAAATCAGAAACTTTAACATAGCATAAACCGCCATTCCGTGCATCAAATAGACAGAGCAAGAATATCAAAATTCACCACTTTAATGCATGTGGCCTCAAATATATGAAAAAATCGAAAATTAAACTTTTTTTTTGGAAAAATATCAAAATTCATTTGTTTTCATTATACTAAGTACAAACAACACAAAAAAGTCACAAAAAAGCAAAAAAATATTTTTGGCCGCTCGCTTATATGGAAATACCCCATAGTGCACTGTAGGCGCCCTTAGCCAAATGCGCATCTACCTAGCTCAAGCCCATCAAACACAACCCTGGGTGCACTTTATCAAAATTTCACTAAAGTACTTTTTGATTGCAAATTTGATTTTACATCGAAACATGAAGTTGAAAAATTTGTGCGACCAATATTTCGATTTTTTGTAAAAATCAGTATTGATTCAAAAATTCATAACTCGCTCAATGATTTTTTGCACAACCTGGAAATTTCTGAAAAGTTGGCATTTTATGTCCTCTAAAACATATCAAAATATTAAAAAAAAATGTGTTTTTTTGCAAATCAAGTTTTAATGATAAAAAGTTAAATAAAAAAATCACCAAATTTTTTTTACCGTGTATCATTTTTTTCCAGTGTAGTCCATATCCATACCTACAACTTTGCCGAAGACACCAAATCGATCAAAAAATTCCTTCAAAAGATACAGATTTTAGAATTTTCACATATCATTTTTGTATGGACAGCTGCCAAATTTGTATGGAAAATTATATGGACAAACTAATGATGCAAAATGGCTTCTTTGGGCATACCGAAGGCACCAAAAAAGTTTCAGCCGGATTAAAAAATACAAAAATTAAAATTGAAGAAAAAAGACCGATTTCGTAGAGAATTGCTCAGATGGTAAAATACCATGAAATCATACCAAAGTCTAGTATGTGGAAGGGCACAACAATACCAAACCATGTTATTCCAAGGGTAAAATAATACCTCAAAATAAAACCATTTCAATACCAAGTTGAGGTCTTCTGGATTTTTGAACATTGCTTGAATACCAAAACTTGGTATTGCCATGGTTTTAATTTTAGGTATTCCCGCGCCCTTGGAAAATCAGATTTTGGTATTCCTGTGGTCTTCCACAAACATGATTTTGGTATGATTTCATGGTATTTTACCATCTATTACTGGGCAACCATGAGCACATTTTGGTTGCTGGTATTTGCACAAGAAATACCAAAATTTGGTATTTTCATACCATTTTTAGTGTAACAGTTGCAGTTAGTGAAAAAACGGAAATGATCCATATGCAACAGCCAAATCTACTCACCTGATAGTGATATTCTTCACCACATTGAATGCATTTGTCATTGATGAACGGCCTGTGCTTGAAGTTCTTGAAGATTCTAAAAAATAACAAGATTGAAAAATAAGTGTTATTAAAATGAAACTGGATTGAAATTCACCAAAATTTTATAATCTGTCGATTAACGGTGCACATCAACCAGAGCTTTTGCACCCAGATTTTTGTTACAGACATTTTAGTATCTTCAAAACTACGGGTACTATCGAAATATTTTTTTATTCATCCCTTAAAGTACTGTCCACAAAGCAATTTACAACAAAGTTTGATTAATTTTACAATCCCGTTATTGCAGGATTGGGTTCGTAAGTTTGACAATTTTGGAATAAGAAGACAACAACTTTTTTTTTTAATTTTTTTCAAATTTATATTTATTCAGTTTTTCTTTTCCATGTTCATTCATTCAGTTAAAATATTATTGAGTGACCAATCACAATCGATGACTTTTCACCTCAATTTTAAATACTAGCAACTTTCATTTATTCATGAAATATTGTAGCTTTCGCTATTCAGTGATTTCAAATGTAGGAGGTCCTACATGTACAAAAGGAAAAGGGATACCTTAAAACTAACTTATAAACTATATAAAGAGCGGATCAATGCAGCTGAAGACTGCAATGATTTTTGTCGAAATGCATCAATTATCTTATTGGACATAACATCCAAAGTGTCAACTTCGGCTAATTGATGAAGTTCACTGATGCTGAACCAGGAGGAAGTTTCAGAATCATTTTCAGAATTTTGTTCTGAATCCTCTGAAGTTTTTTCTTCCTGGTTAAGCAACAGCTTGTCCAGATCGGCACAGCATAAGGCATGGCAGGTCTGAAAATTTGTTTATAAATTAACAGTTTATTCTTGAGACAAAGTCTAGAATTCCTGTTTATAAGTGGATACAAACATTTAATATATTTGTTACATTTAACCTGGATACTTTCAATGTGATCCTTGTAAGTAAGATTTTTGTCAAAAGTAAGTCCAAGATATTTCACTTGATCCTCCCACTTTAAATTTACCTCATTCATCTTTATAATGTGATGACTTTTTGGTTTCAGAAAATCAGCCCTTGGTTTGTGAGGGAAAATAATAAGTTGAGTTTTGCAGCATTTGGAGTGATTTTCCATTCTTTCAAATAAGAATTGAAAATATCCAAGCTTTTGTAATCTTTTGTGATGACACGAAGGCTTCTACCTTTGGCGGAGATGCTTGTATCATCAGCAAAAAGTGATTTCTGACATCCTGGTAGCAAATCAGGCAAGTCAGAAGTAAAAATATTGTATAAAATTGGACCCAAAATGCTTCCTTGAGGAACGCCGGCACGTACAGGTAGTTGATCAGATTTGCTGTTTTGATAACATACCTGCAGAGTACGATCCGTCAAATAATTTTGAATAATTTTCACGATATAATTCGGAAAATTAAACCTTTTTAATTTCGCAATCAAACCTTTATGCCAAACACTGTCAAATGCTTTTTCTATGTCTAGAAGAGCAGCGCCAGTAGAATAGCCCTCAGATTAAGACAACAACTTCCTTCGTTGCTGTGCACCCTTAACTCGTTTTTCAAAGTATTTGGTTATCCCAACTTAGAGAAATCTCAACGCTTTAAAAAATCTTAGTGGGTTATAAAAAAATGAAAATCAGCTTTAACACTTTTGGGTTTCAAGTCATTTTAGCGCAAAATTAATTATCTCATCAAAATTTATAAAAAAAAATCCCATAGTTTCAGAGGAATTTGATGAAACCTTTCAATACCAAAATAATACCAAAATGTGGCATCCTGACTTAGAAATTTTTCCACAATTTCAAGTCATTTCTGTAGGGGGTATATCAAAAATGTTTAAAATCAAGTTTGAAATTTCCGGTTTTCAATTAAAGCATTCGCTTTGAGACATCATTTTAGCGCAAAATTAATTATTTTATCAAAAGTGGTCAAAATTTTCCCATAGTTTCAGAGGAATTTGATAAAACACTTTAATACCAAAAAAATACCAATATGTGGTGTTCGACCATTGATAAATTCTGCAGTTTTGCAATATCAAAACAATAAATACTTTTTATTTGGTATGATAGCTCATTTTGCTCTTGCATAATCCTTAAGACAAATTTTAAAGGGTCCAGGAATACCAAAATTTGGTATTGATACCAGAGAAAGGTATTATTACGCATTTCCCTTGTTATTTACCCATACTGCTTCCAAACCTAGCCCTTACTTCGACCAACGCGTTAAAGCACAACCTCCTGGATGACTATTCCACCGCAAACCTTAGCCAACTGAATGACATGCGCAACAACTCAAACAACGTTCTCGACCTGTGCTTTGCCAGCTCAGATACACCGATACTCTTCTCCCAGCACCTTTACCGTTGGTTAAAGACGTGCGGCACCACCTGCCATTTCTCGTATCGATATCTTGCACGGTGCTCCCTTTTCGTGAAGTCGCTGGCAACTCTTTTATGGACTACCGAAAGGGAAACTATGATGACATGAACAACTTCCTGACCAACATCAACTGGCACCAACTTTTGCCAACCTTGACGCCGACACAGCCGCTGCTACTTGGACAGGTGTTCTGACGGATGCCATCAACACCTTCGTTCCAAGGAAACTGCGCCAGCCTCCAAGATATCCACCGTGGTCAACACATTGATTGCAGATTCTGAAGTCCAGGAAACGAGCTGCCCTCAAGAAATTCGCCAAACATCCGACAGATCGATGGAGAAACCATTACAGGTCAAGAAACCGGAAGTACAGTATCCTGAACAAACAACTTTTTCATCGCCACCAACACCGAATCCAAAGCCGATTGAAACGAGACCCCAAGAAGTTCTGGAATCATGTAAACGAGCAGCGGAAAGAGACAGGTCTGCCAACTGCGATGATACTCGACGGTGAGGAGGCCACTTCCACCGAGAGTATAAGCGATCTATTTCGTCGCCAGTTCAGCAGCGTATTTACCAACGAAGCAGTAGAGGAAACGCATATTGCTAAGGCTGCTAGCAACGTTTCACTGCGACCTCCCATTGGACCTCACCCGGTGGTCACTTCCGAGTCCATCCGTCGTGCCTGCGCCTCTCTCAAAGGTTCTACCAGCTGCGGTCCTGACGTCATCCCAGCGTTTGTGCTCAAAAAGTGTTGTGATGCACTCGCGGAACCACTGTCTCAACTTTTCAACATCTCGCTTGCTACTGGAGTTTTCCCGTGTTGCTGGAAGAAGTCTTACGTGTTCCCAGTTCACAAGAAGGGCCCCAAACGTGATGTCCGGAACTATCGTGGAATTGCTGCCCTCTGCGCAGTTAGCAAGCTGTTCGAAGTTATCGTGCTGGATTTTATCAAGTTCAACTGCTGTGACCATGTCGCCCAGGAACAACACGGCTTCATGGCGAAACGTTCCACTAACTCCAACTTGGTCTCTTACTCGCCCTTCATTCTACGAACCATGCAGCAACGGAAGCAGATCGATGCCATCTATACGGACCTATCAGCGGCCTTCGACAAGCTGAACCACCGTATCGCCGTTGCTAAACTGGAACGACTAATCTTCGGCGGGCCCATGCTTGATTGGCTTCGCTCCTATCTCACTGGACGTGAAATGAGCGTCAAAATCGGTGACGTGATTTCCGCTGTTTTTCTGTTTTTCAAGCGTTCCACAAGGAAGCCATCTGGGCCCTCTGATCTTCCTCCTCTACATGAACGACGTGCATCATCTGCTAGGCTGTCACAAACTGTCGTATGCGGATGACATCAAGCTGTTCGTCGTTGTCGAGAATGATACCGACTGCCAGATTCTTCAGGAGCAGCTCAACCGGTTCGCCAACTGGTGCTCCGACAACAGGATGGTTCTGAACGCTTCCAAGTGCTCGGTCATCTCTTTCACACGCAAGCGCAATACCATTTCCTTTGACTACACACTTTCAAACACCACCATACCCAGGACCTCTTGTGTGAAAGATTTAGGTGTGATGCTGGATAGCAAAATGACGTTTACTGACCACATCACGTATACAGTCTCCAAGGCTTCCAAAACTCTTGGCTTCATCTTCAGAATAGCTAAAAACTTCCGGGATTTAGGTTGTCTCAAAGCTCTTTATTGTTCGTTGGTTCGCTCTACTTTGGAGTATTGTTGTACTGTTTGGGCTCCCTTCTACCAAAACGCGATTGAACGCGTAGAAACAGTGCAACGGAAGTTCGTTAAGTACGCGCAACGTCATATTATCTGGCCTGATCCCGCCAATCCGCCGAGTTACCCAGAGCGCTGTAAAATGCTTAATCTCGAACTTCTTACAGTAAGACGTGACGTTGCCACGAGGGGGATGACACTTCGCGATTTGAATCAAATCGCGTCAAATTCCTTCATTCTTGTTCATCGTACCTTCATCGTGGTAGTTTTTTGCTCATCGCGCCAAATCGCGCCAGATCGCGCTCATCGTGCTCAGATCGTGCTCGAATGAAAATTTACAATCATGCAGTCAGAGTTGCCATACAATATTCGTTCTAGCAGTTTCCCATAAAACTGGCAGCACTGTTGAAATTATTCGAGCAGTCCAAAAAGGTAAACAAATCAAAATTTTAATTTTTTTTTCTCGCTCTCGGACAAGGTGTTCAATCCGAGGCTCATCCGGAACTTGAATCTGCACATCTTAGAGGCGCACCGGCTGCCGTTTAAGCTCGTGTCCAACCCGTACTGTGTCGTGTCGCTGAACCAGGTCAACGTGGAAAAGACGCGCGTCAAGACCATACCCGATCCCGTCTGGGAGGAAGAGTTTGTGTTGGAGTAAGTTTTGCTTTTATGATGGAATAAGTTCGTGTATTAATAGGAACCGTTTTTAGTGACATTCCGCCGGATGTGGTTACCGTTACCATCACCGTACTTAGCAAAGGAAAACGTGGTAAGGATTCCGAGGTGGCCGAGCTGATCGTGGGCCTGTGTGGGCTTAAGAACGGACAGGAAACCGAAGAGTGGTACCCACTGATCGGGATGACTCCGATGGGCGAGTGGGGATCGATCCGTTTGTCTATTCGATATCTGAACGATTTGGTCATGCCGTGCGACGTAAGTTGAGCTTGGGATCTTTAGTCAAGGGGTCTGTTTGACATTTACGATGGTATTTGCAGGAATACAGCCCGTTGCAGCAGCTGCTGGTCGAGGCGGAGTTGAACGCGGTTCGTGCGTTGTTCGAAATCTATCACAACGATCGCATCCCTTTGGCCACCTCGCTGTTGAAAGTGTTCCGCTACGAGAAGAAACCGAACTGCTGAGAATCTTGTGCCAGGCGTAAGTGGCATGGAAAAACGAAACGACCCTGATGGATCTCTACATGCGTGCCGAGTGCACCATCATTCTGCAGTCGGCCGTGTCCGGCACAATCCAAAAAAACTCGAAAGTACGCAGTCAGAAGAGCTGAACCCAACCAAAATGGACGAGAACGCCGAAGCATGCTCAAACGCGGAATTTTTGCTGATGACCCTGGACCAGGTGACGCAGTTTATCTTCACTTCCCCGGACGGTTCGCTTCATCTGAAACTGTCTGCAAAAGTCCGTAGTCGCCCAGCGAACGGTTAGTGCCGACCCGTGGGTTAATCATTTTGCGCTTGGTGTACCCCGCTCTCCTGAACCCTCGTCGATTTGGTCTAGTCAGCAAAACTCCGCATCCAATGGCCGCATCAAATCGCACGCTCATCATGGTCGCGAAGTGTTTGCAAAATCTCGTCGAGTTTGGTGGAAAGGTAAACGTTTGTTATGTCGCGTTAAAATTGCAATCTGATTCAAGTTTCTCCTTAGTTCAACGCAGGAACCGTACATGGAGGTGTCAACTCGTTCATCCCGAAGAACAAGGAACGCATGATTGTGTTCCAAGACCAGCTGTCTTCCGAAACCGATCCGAAACCGCCGCCCGGGTGCATGATTGAGCAGACCAATCTGGTGATGTCCAGCTCGGATGCCGGTAACCCGAGCAGGGGTAAATAACACGGGAATACCAAATTTTGGTATTACTTGGGCAAATAACAGGGACCAATATGAGCCCTTGGTTACCCAGTAATAGATGGTAAAATACCATGAAATCATACCAAAGTCTTGTATGTGGAAGGGCACAACAATACCAAACCATGTTATTCCGAGGGTAAAATAATACCACAAAATAAAACCATTTCAATACCAAGTTGAGGTCTTCTGGATTTTTGAACATTGCTTAGATACCAAAACTTGGTATTGCCATGGTTTTATTTTTAGGTATTCCCGCGCCCTTGGAAAATCAGGTTTTTGTATTCCTGTGGTTTTCCACATACATGATTTTGGTATGATTTCATGTTATTTTACCATCTATTGTTGGGCAACCAAAGGCACATTTTGGTCGCTGTTTTTTGCACAAGTAATACCAAAATTTGGTATTTTCATACAATTTTTCAGTACACCAGTTGCAGTTAGTGAAAAAACGGCAATGATCCAAATCTACTCACCTGATATTCTTCACCACACCGAATGCATTTGTCATTGATGAACGGCCCGTGCTTGAAGTTCTTAAAGCTTCTGAAAAATAACAAGATTGAAAAATAAGTGTTATTAAAATGAAACTGGATTGAAATTCACCAAAATTCAATAATCTTTCGATTGACTCGTTTTTCAAAGTATTTGGTTATCCCGACTTAGAGAAATTTCAACAATTTAAAAAAAAAAATCTTAATGGGTATATCAAAAAATTTTAAAAGAAGCTTTAACATTTTTTTTCAAGTCATTTTAGCGCAAAATTTATTATCTTGTCCAAATTGGTAAAAAAAATCCCATAGTTTCAGAGAAAATTGACGAAACCTTTCAACCAGTAATTTCTGTAGGGGGTATATCAAAAATGTTTAAAATCAAGTTTGAAATTTCCGGTTTTCAATTAAAGCATTCGCTTTGAGACTTCATTAATTAATTAATTTGTCAAAATTGGTCAAAATTTTCACATAGTTTCAGAGGAATTTGATAAAACACTTTAATACCAAAATAATACCAAAACATGCCAACCTGACTTAGAAAATTTCCCACAATTTCAAGTAATTTCTGTAGGGGGTATATCAAAAATGTTTAAAATCAAGTTTGAAATTTCCGGTTTTCAATTAAAGCATTCGCTTTGAGACATCGCAAAATAAATTATTTTGTCAAAATTGGTCAAAATTTTCCCACAGTTTCAGAGGAATTTGATAAAATACAGTAATACCAAAAGAATACCAAAATGTGGTGTTCGACCATTGACAAATTCTGCAATTTTGCAATATCAAAACAATACCTTAAATTGGTATGAAACCACATTTTGCTCTTGCATAATCCTCAAGACAAAATGGTCCAGGAATACCAAAATTTTGTATTGATACCAGAGAAAGGTATTATTACGCATTTCCCTTGTTATTTACCCATGCTCGGGAAGTGCTACGCTCTGCTTGATAAAAATAAAACAATAAATCAACTAAACTTGCAAACAGGACGCGAGCTAGCCACGATCCTGCCTATTTGCGGTTGACCTCTGGACCAAGCTAGTCAAATGGCGTTTCTGATGCACCATACACACGAGGCAAGATACGGAAGTCGGTCAAGCAGAAGCGAGCGGGTTTAGCTACACTCTACCAAAAGAAAGTCTGTGGTTCGAGTGGGGATGGTCCCGCCACCATGCAACGTGGCGAGAAATTTACGCACGGACCCGTTACATCGAACTGCGGATGCGCATTTAGTCAATTTCTTCCAACCCGTTCACGAAGTTAGTCACCCATCCGGGTAGGTCATCACGTAGGAAACTTGGGAATAGTTCAGGCTGCATTATGATTCACCTGGTGGACTCGGCGGATAATGGGCGCACACGTTTGGTTGTAATACAACAATAAGTACTAATTAAAATCAATAAATGAAATATTCACGAATTTGTTTATTCGAATGGCATACAATATTAAAAGCAATATCGTTCACTTTTTAGTATTTTTTTTATTTCAGCTTTGCGGATTCTGCCGATTTCTTTATCAGTCTTACATCTGTTAGTCGAACGTCATTAGCTGGCCAGGCTGTGGTTGCATTAGCCGCTGCTTGCCGGAAGTCATACTGCTTGGCGTAGGCCAGGTTCAGGTTACCAACCGCGACGTCACCAACTGGTTTTTTGTTGCCAGCCCAGCGCACCTTGCAGGATGAGTTCATGTCGATAAGGTTCGCGTACGCGTCAATGTTCTGGCAACTGAGATTGGCCGCCATTTCCTGAGGATTTTTTGAAGAACAATTATTAGATAAGCAAGATTCTTGCAGTGTTGCAATCGGAATGTCGGTGCAGCCATCGAATGCGTGGATTACCTCGTCAATGCACTAGCCCATCTCGTAGTTGTCGATCGTTCCCCTCGAGGTGTCCGTGGGGTAGATTCCGCCGACGCACTCCGACAAGGTATCGTCCGCCGAGTCATCAATGTTGAACATCTGCAGATGCTCGTCCGAGCCATTTCCCATGTTGTGCGCTCCAACCACTCTTGTTGGTTGTTTGAACAAGCGATCACAACGACGATAAACTGCTGCCAGCCTTGTGCTGAATGATGTTGAAACGGGCTGGTGCACCTGAACAAACTCAGGCGTGGGCAGTTGGTCCGACCGGAAGTCGCACGTGAACTCTCAGAAAATTCACGACAGATCAGCCAGTTCGACGTCTGAAAAGTGTGCAAACAAAAAGAAGAGCGAGAATGTTAGTTACGGATTTCGAAGGCGGTCGGATCCAGGTCACCGTTTTGATCTTCAGGAGACCGGCAGGTTGCAGATGAACCCTGTGGAACCTTACAACTTGTCCGAGGGAACTTTTGATGGAGCCGTTTTCCAGATCGAGGACTTCAACGGCGTTTGCAGAGACAATCTTCAAGACTCGAGCCCGGTACGGCATCACGATTTCATCAACGCATCGACCATCAACAACATCGTTTGGCTCGGACGGTGTCGTAAGCTGATTTTACTCGGGAAGAATCGTCAGCAGCAGCTTGGAGTACACATTGGGACAGACGGTTAACGTGACCGCATCCAGAACGAACGTAATCCGGACGATGCTTTTACCCTGTGGGATGTGCGGCCAGTAGTTGACATCGACTTGCTTGAGGTCGCAGACAACATTTAATAAGGTGACCTCGGCAAGTTGGCCCTTCTTCTCAACGTCCGTAAGGGTGGCCTTCATGATGCGAGCCTGCTGATCGTATGAAAGCCGAAGGCAAAGCTGCTTGAACTCTGGCTTCTTAATGATGACCCGTGAGATGTCCTAGATGTGATGTAACTAGGTACGGAATCTGCTTGTCGTCCGAGATTGATTCGACCGCTCCGTTGTCCAACGTGTTAAACAGCCAGGTTTTTTTCTTAATGCTCTGTGACCAACCCTCGAGACCAACAGCCGTCCACGGTCTCAAAGCCAACTCCGGTTGGTTGTACAGCACCTTCTTGACCGGCTTCACTATGGCACTGTTCAACATCACCAAGGCTGTGCGTAACGAAAGATTCCCAATAATTCCGCCCTCGGTAAATTTGTCACCCACATCACTCTGTACGTCCAGCAGGAACGGCGTCACCGGTGGCTGAATGATTTCCACCAGCTCACGACTATCAATCCCACAGGGTTCTTCATCCGAATCCGGATACGCTCGTTGACCTCGAGTGGATTGGTCAAATTGACGATCTCCGCCTGAAACGCGCGCAGATTCTTTCAAGATTTTCATCAACTGCAACGGCGGTCGCAACTCCGTCGACTTATTTACCAACACTTTGCCATAATCGATCAGGCGAACTTGAGCAAGATCTTCGACGGGACTGTCTGAAAAAGAGAGAAAGGGGGGTCATTAGGTCATAGAAACAAGTTCAAGTAATCCGGCCAGGCCTTTTTCAGCACCACAGCCCGCAGTTCTCGTACGGTGCCGCGTAGATGCCTTCGACCTGAATCTCCTCATACTTGACCGGTTCGTATGGATTGCAATCTGATTCACGTTGAGATAACAAAGGTCGATGGTGGTAGCGGCAACGGCACAGCTGCTTGGTTACCGCCGGCTCGTGCATCTCCGCATGAATGAGTGTAACAAGCCGTGTTCTGTCGGCGTGGCGCGTGTCATCTGGCTTTTATGGAACATCTGCATGACCTAATTCTGCACCGGGAGCAGAATTGGACCGCCCTCTATGGCCAAACGGTTGTAGATCTTGAAGAGGGCATGCAACTTTTCTTTGGCTGAAAGAAAAATCACATAAAAAGAAGCCTAAGACTAAGATTGCTAAACTTACCAATGACCTGCAGCACCAGCTACAGAGGATTTGACGGATTAGCATTATCACTACTGAGTCCATTCAGCGTCAGCAGCCAAAGCGAGCCACTTTGGCCAGCTCAGGCTAGCCTAGATTGGATCCTGCAGTAGGAGCTTCGTTTCACTGCTACA
The DNA here is from genome assembly GCF_015732765.1 of Culex quinquefasciatus. Lineage (NCBI taxonomy): Eukaryota > Metazoa > Arthropoda > Insecta > Diptera > Culicidae > Culex > Culex quinquefasciatus. The sequence continues at coordinate 68,328,968 of NC_051861.1, read as the reverse complement.
ATTCTCAATTTCCGTGCTATCTTCCTTGTCCAAAACTTGTAGTACTGCTTGGAACGAATCTCGGTGTACACGGCCATCGCCTTGTCGATGCCGCACGAGTTGATCGTCGCGTTGTTGGAAGGCCCAGCGACATCACCGGGACCCATCGTCATCCGCTCCTTGATCACATTCTCGATCGTGACGTGCTGAAACCACCGTTCCTGTTCACTCTCAAAGAAATTTAAAGGTACTTCGGTTGGGTCGGCTCGAAGTGGTCGTCGTCGGGCCGTTGACTGAGCGTACTCGAGACCGCCGTCGCTGTTTGGTTCCATCGACACTACCGGATGTTTGCTGGAACTGTCGACAGCTACGGTCCAAAGAGTACGGCGAAACGACGTGAACGACGCCTGCTGCTTGAAAGGAGCTGTTTCCGGAAAAATATAGGCGGTAGTTGAGAAAGTGCTCAATCTTCTGCTCGTGATCCTACCTAAAAACGTCATCGGTATCGCCCCCGAATTCTTGTAATCCCACCGCCGCTGTCGTCTTCGACTCTTTCTTTTCGGTTTCATCAACCCCACCGTACTCCTTCGTCACGCTCGTAATGAGCTGATCCTTGAATCTTGCACTTGTCTGCTCCCTGTCGCTCGAAGAAGGTCTCTTTCCGATCGTGCAAATCCTCCACCGTGGCAAAATTTTCATCTTGGCCTTGGAGAATCGCTTCGAGACGATTCCCGTACTCGACATTGGGATGATACACGTGCCTCTCGACCTCGGTTTCAACACTTCAGCTTCGGCAACTGGAGCAGCGGCAGTTGCTGTCGCTTGGGCTGGCGAATCGACGGCGGCTTTGTCGCCCTTCACCGGTGGTCACTCCGGGTTGAATGGTCGTCTTCGCCCGCGCAGAGAAAGGCCGGCGGAGGTAGTAGGTCTTAAGATTCCGAGATCCGGTAGAAAATTCTTCCACCAACAGCCATTTTCCCCACGTGTTTATTTTTGTTTTGTTTTGCTTTTTCACTGCTCGAATTGAATTTCAGCAAGACCTGTCATTTGGTTGCTGTCAAACTCATTCGAGCAGTGGACGGATGACATCGCGCGATTTTTGTACATCGCGCTCACATCGCGATGCAATCGTGCCAGATCGCGCTGATTCTTGGTAATCGTGGCAGATCGCGTTAATCGAAGGTCATCGCAGTTGAATCGCAAGCTCATCTCGGGAGTGTCATCCCCCTCGCGTTGCCAAGGCGACTTTCGTTGCAGATCTCCTTCGTTCGTCCATCGATTGTCCTGTCGTTTTGCAAATGGTCAACATAAACACTCGCCCTCGCGTACTCCGTAATCACTCATTCTTGACTGTCCGCAGGGCTCTCACAAACTACGGGCAGAACGAACCGGTTTCTAGTATGTGTCGTGTTTTTAACTTGTGCTCAGATCTGTTTGACTTCGACATCTCCCGTGACACAATCAAAAAACGATTCCTTAATCACCTGAAATCCCATCCCTAACCTGACGATACACACGTAGATTTAAGAACTGTGATATTTATGTTAATTTATTGAGTTAGTTTTAAGAGTGAACTCGTCTTGTATCATTTGAGTTTTGTGTACTTGTTGATGCGATAAGATGAGGTGGTTTTGTGCCTTTTTGAGAAAGTGTCTTGAATAATACCAGACACAGCTCAAGGGGGCTTTTGTCCACCTCCAATAAAGAAAAAATAACAAAAAATAACAAAATGCTCGGGTAAACGTCAAAGCAACTTTTTCAAAACAACAAAAGATTTTTGTGGAAATGAGAAAATCAAGGTTTGTTTCCACGCAAAATCGGCGTTGATTATATTCAACATTTTTTGACAAAGAACTTTGTCCTAAGGGCTCTATCTGCGGTGTCAATCCAAAATTTTCGCGAAGCGAAAACGTTACGTGACGGTCTTCTTCTTCGCATTACTTTGAGTATACGAGAGCTATGCCCCGCCTTTTTGGAAGCCAGCCAACATTCTTCACATTCTTCTTGGCATTCTTCTTTTCTATAGGAAAGCTATTTTTTTTTTTTTTTTTTTTTTAATTTATATTTATTCAAATTTCTTTTCCATGTACATTCATTCAGTTAAAATATTATTGAGTGTCCAATCACAAACGATGACTTTTCACCTCAATTTTAAATACTAGCAACTTTCATTTATTCATGAAATATTGTAGCTTTCGCTATTCAGTGATTTCAAATGTAGGAGGTCCTACATGTACAAAAGGGAAAAGGGATACCTTAAAACTAACTTATAAACTATATAAAGAGCGGATCAATGCAGCTGAAGACTGCAATGATTTTTGTCGAAATGCATCAATTATCTTATTGGACATAACATCCAAAGTGTCAACTTCGGCTAATTGATGAAGTTCACTGGTGCTGAACCAGGGAGGAAGTTTCAGAATCATTTTCAGAATTTTGTTCTGAATCCTCTGAAGTTTTTCTTCCTGGTTAAGCAACAGCTTGTCCAGATCGGCACAGCATAAAGCATGGCAGGTCTGAAAATTTGTTTATAAATTAACAGTTTATTCTTGAGACAAAGTCTAGAATTCCTGTTTATAAGTGGATACAAACATTTAATATATTTGTTACATTTAACCTGGATACTTTCAATGTGATCCTTGTAAGTAAGGTTTTTGTCAAAAGCAAGTCCAAGATATTTCACTTGATCCTCCCACTTTAAATTTACCTCATTCATCTTTATAATGTGATGACTTTTTGGTTTAAGAAAATCAGCCCTTGGTTTGTGAGGGAAAATAATAAGTTGAGTTTTGCAGCATTTGGAGTAATTTTCCATTCTTTCAAATAAGAATTGAAAATATCCAAGCTTTTTTGTAATCTTCTTGTGATGACACGAAGGCTTCTGCCTTTGGCGGAGATGCTTGTGTCATCAGCAAAAAGTGATTTCTGACATCCTGGGGGCAAATCAGGCAAGTCAGAAGTAAAAATATTGTATAAAATTGGACCCAAAATGCTTCCTTGAGGGACGCCAGCACGTACAGGTAGTTGATCAGATTTGCTATTCTGATAACATACCTGCAGAGTACGATCCGTCAAATAATTTTGAATAATTTTCACGATATAAATCGGAAAATTAAACCTTTTCAATTTCGCAATCAAACCTTTATGCCAAACACTGTCAAATGCTTTTTCTATGTCTAGAAGAGCAGCGCCAGTAGAATAGCCCTCAGATTTGTTGCTTCGAATTAAATTTGAAACTCTCAACAACTGATGAGTAGTTGAATGCCCAAGGCGAAATCCAAACTGCTCATCAGCGAAAATTGAATTTTCATTAATGTGCGTCATCATTCTATTAAGAATTATTCTTTCGAATAATTTACTAATAGATGAAAGCAAACTAATGGGCCGATAGCTTGAGGCTTCAGCAGGATTTTTATCCGGTTTCAAAATCGGAATTACTTTGGCATTTTTCCAACTACTGGGAAAATATGCCAAATCAAAACATTTGTTGAAAATTTTGACCAAGCAACTTAAAGTTGCTTCTGGTAATTTTTAATTAAAATGTAAAAATGCCATCCTCACCAGGGGCTTTCATATTTTTAAATTTTTGATAATAGATTTTATTTCATTCAGATCCGTATTAAAAACTTCATCTGATGAAAATTCTTGTTCAACAATATTCTGAAATTCTATTGAAATTTGATTTTCAATAGGACTCAAAACATTCAAGTTGAAATTATGAGCACTCTCAAACTGCTGAGCAAGTTTTTGAGCTTTTCCCCATTAGTTAATAGAATATTATCACCATCTTTTAAAGAAGGGATGGGTTTTGAGGTTTCTTAAGAACCTTTGAAAGTTTCCAAAAGGTTTGGAATAAGGTTTAATTTGTTCGACATCTCTTGCGAACTTTTCATTTCGCAGGAGAGTGAATCTGTGGTCAATAACCTTTTGCAAATCTTTTGAATTCGCTTCAGTGCAGGATCACGAGAACGTTGATACTGTCTTCGGCGAACATTTTTCAGACGAATCAGAAGCTGAAGATCGTCATCAATAATGGGAGAATCAAATTTGACTTGGACTTTAGGAATAGCAATATTCCTAGCATCCAAAATTGCATTAGTTAAAGATTCCAAGGCTGAATCAATATCAGCTTTGGTTTCTAAAACAAAATCATGATTTAAATTATTCTCAATATGATGCTGATACCTGTCCCAATTAGCTTTGTGGTAATTAAACACAGAACTATTGGGTCTGGTAACTGCTTCATGAGAAAGTGAAAAAGTTACTGGAAGATGATCAGAATCAAAATCAGCATGAGTCACTAAAGGACCACAATACTGACTTTGATTTGTCAACACCAAATCAATTGTTGATGGATTTCTAACAGAAGAAAAGCAAGTTGGCCCATTCGGGTATAAAACCGAATAAAGACCAGAAGTGCAATCTCTGAACAGAATTTTACCATTGGAATTTACTTTTGAATTATTCCAAGATTGGTGTTTGGCATTAAAATCACCGATGATCAAAAATCGAGATCTATGCCGAGTAAGTTTATTCAAATCCCCTTTGAAATAATTTTTATTTTCCCCAGTGCATTGGAATGGCAAATATGCAGCTGCAATCATAATTTTCCCAAAAGAAGTTTCAAGTTCAATGCCCAAACTTTCAATAACTTTTAACTTAAAGTCACGTAACGTGCTATAAGTCATACTACGGTGGATAACTATTGCAACTCCACCGCCATTTCGATTCATTCGGTTATTAGTTATAACTTTATAATCTGGATCACTTTTCAAATAAGTGCCAGTTTTTAAAAATGTTTCGGTTATAACAGCAACATGCACGTTATGAACTCGTAAAAGTTGAAAAATTCATTTTCTTTCGCTTTTAAAGAGCGAGCATTAAAATTCATAATATTGATGGAATTACTTAGATCCATGATTAAACTTCAGGGTAAGAACAACATCATTCGCAAATTTTAATCCAATCTGGATAGCTTCCATCATGGATGTAGCATTACTCATTGTTTGAATCAAACCAAACAGTGAGTTTTGCAAAAAGTCATTTTTCAAACGTAACATCGCCGAGATCAGAAGATCCCAAAGCGTTGCCAGCAGAAAAATTTTCAAATGAGATTTGAGGTACCTGCCCAATTTCAGAAAGATTGGTAGAGGATTTAAAATTCGTGGATGAACCCGAAACGACGTTAGCATAAGAAATGCCATTGTTGTTACCTAACTTTTCCACGGTAGGGGTATTTCTAGAATTGTTCGAGTGAGACAGCACGAACGTTTGATTTAAAGATGCAGGTACAACCTGACTTTGAGAAAATTTCGGTTTGGATTTCGGCTGATGCTTAGCACGAGAATCCAAAACCTTTTTCTGATGGGGCAATCCCAGAAATTTGATTTGTGATTTCCACCACAATTTGCACATTTAAATTGGGTGACTTCTTTCACGGGACAATTGTCCTTGTCGTGAGAAGAATCCCCGCAAACCATGCATTTTGGAACCATGGCGCAATGATCAGTACCGTGACCGAATGCCTGGCAACGCCGGCACTGGGTCAGATTCTGGCCATTACCGCCATGTTTCTTAAAATGCTCCCACTTTACCCGTACATGGAACAAAAACTGAACTTTGTCCAAAAGTTTCAAATTGTTGATTTCATTTCTGTTGAAATGAATCAGATAAAATTGTGAAGTCAAACCAAAGCGAGAAATATTCCCGTTTGATTTTTTCTTCATTGGTATTACTTGGGATGGGGCAAAGCCAAGCAACACCTTAAGTTCGTTTTTGATCTCATCCACCGACAAGTCGTTGGAGAGACCTTTCAAGACCGCCTTGAATGGCCGAGCATTCTTGGTCTCATACGTGTAGAAATTGTGTTTGTGGTTTTCAAATAACCAACAAAAGTTTGGTGATCTTGTAAAGATTCCGTCAACAAGCGACATTCTCCTCTTCGACCAAGCTGGAACGAAACCTTCAAATTGCAAGTTTCCTTGCAATTCTTCAGTTGCGTTCGAAAGCTGGCCAAATCGGAGACGGAAGTCACTACAATTGGCGGAGCCTTTACTCGTTTCTCGACGGCAGAAGGCTCAGTACGAGGAGAAGGTTCCTTGTCATCAGTTTCGGATAAAACACCGAAACTGTTTGTCAATGGAATTGGAGGATTGACCTCACATTCAGAATCAGAATCAGACCTCAGAAGAGGCTGTTTTCTTTTTCTGTTTCCGTTAGCCGGTTTAGCGTTCAAACGCTTCACCGACGTAACGACCAAATCTTCAGAAGATTTGCGTTTACCTTTGTTTTGACGCATTTTGCAAGCAAAGTTCTCTTAAAAGATGGCTTCGTTTGTAAAATACAACAAAATTTCAGGTGGGGTTAGTCTTGAAAAGACTGTTTAGAATTTTGGAAAATAACTCAGGTAGTCTTTAAAAAGACTGTGAATTTTGTTTTGAAATAACTCTGAGCTTAGGTAGTAAAAAATACCGCAGCTCTAGTGTCCGTTCACCACGAAGGTTCGCAAGACACTGACGATTATCGTATATAGGAAAGCTATGTTCCGCCTTTTTGGGAGCTGTTGCCGACACTAAAATTATAAATATTGGTTTCGCTACATACTCAAGCTCAGAATATCTCTGGCTGTGGAAGAGGGCACATCGTAGCTCAGGAGTCCCGGCAGATAACGGAGGGAGTGAGAGAGAGAGAGAGATGCTTGATGCGCTGGCGACTCTCTACATTCAAAGTCCTCTCTTCTCCCATTTTCCTCCAGTCAGCTCTTCACTCTTCATATATGTACGTCATTTTCTTCGTGACGTTGTAGCCATCGCTAACGCACTATGGCTTCAATATGTTAAAGTGGCCTGGGTTTTGAGAAAAATTAGTTTATTCTGAACTTTGGACTGGCAACAGCGCGGAAGCAGTTCGGAGGACCTCCCGGAGTAACCAGTCAAGGATCGATCAGGAGAAGCTGTGGAGCGCATGAGCAAAATAATATGGTCCTTTTCAGAACCGCCATTCTCACGAAAGAGTTGATCTTCATTTCAAATTGCTTGCTAGTTCGCTACTAGCAATGCTTCTGGTGGGAGTCTGGACCCCTAAGAAATCCAGTCTTTTTTGGAAGCCGTGAGAGATTTATTTCTTTTGCGGCTGCAAGATGAAAAAATAATCTGAAGTTTATTTTGAAAAGGTCCAATAAACTTAATTTCCAATTTTTGCTTTCAGGGTGTTTTGTAATACCCCTGACTCAAGGCGGTTTCAAAAACACCCAAAAAGCAAAAACTGGAAATTTAGTTTATTGGACCTTTCAAAAACAAAAAAAAAACTCCAGAATTGTTCACTTTGCCTAACATTTGCCTAGGGAGTGTTCTTTTATAACGTAACGCAGTTAGGAGGGGAGGGGGTTTCGGCGTCTGTTACGAAAATTGGGGGACCCAAATTCTGTTACGTAACGCAAAATTTTCATATAAGTACTCATAAAAATTTGCAAAAAGGCCTTGAGTTACGCGTTAGAGGCGGGGTAGGAGGTTACTCAAAATTCTTGGCAACACATTTCAGAAGAAAAGTGTAATTACAAAAGCCGGCTCTGCCTTACCAGGTCCCATTACCGAAGTAGAGCTAATTTAAATAATTTCATGAAATGAATATGTGTAAGGTTTACGAATTAACCAGATCGACTTATAATTTAACTACATAGTGATTTCGAAAATGTAAAACTCATAATTGTTACAATTTTCCCACGTCACAATCAAAATTAGACATAGTATTTTAAGATAACTTAGTTCAAGGAAAACATGTTGCAGTAGCAATCCATAAAAAAAATGGTAAATGAAACACCTGATGGTACCAGACCCTTTTCAATCAGCGATCGAAAGCTCAGTATGTGAAAATAAACGATTTGTTAGCAAAATTCTAGAGTTTTCTTTTCAAAAGGTCCTATAAGCTATTGTGTCTCATAACTCGACTTTTTTTTATTAGGTCCTATAAACATATGAAAAACAATAGCTTATAAGACCTTTTCAAGTAAAACTCTGGATATGTTTATTGGACTCTGGAATTATGCTATGCTGGTTGCCTGATTTTTCCTGATTGTTTTGCCTGATTTTTTTTCTCTTCAGACCTGGACCTGCCTGCAAGATTGTTTTTTTTATTCCCTATTTTTTTTTATTAGGCACTTTTGAAAATAAAAATGGATACCTGCTTATTGTAAAACAAATTTACAGGATAAAAAGTTGACCAGATATGAGAACGAATTTTGTTTATCAAATTTACAGCCTTATTAAAAATGACAATTGAAAATTGCGTAAATTTGTCTCAACCGTTTCAGGCCTGAATTTTCAAAAAAATATTTTTTTGGTTAATGATGGGAAAATCATGATTTTTTGAGTTCCAAATCCCACTTTTCATACGATTTTTTGAGTTCAGGTACTACAACCATAAAAATGGTTATATGGGTTAAACTGAAAAATTCGTATGAAAAGTGGGATTTGGAGCTCAAAAAATCATGACTTTTGGTAAGGGTGCACAAAGTGGATGTCAAAAAGAGAACCCTACAAAAGTCATCTGGCACTGCTCACTGAGCGTCGCGTGGCAGCCAGGCTTGCCACAAATACAGATTTACCAGTACAGGCCCGAAACACAAACGAATGTTTTTTTACAGTTAAAATAAATTTGAGCAGTTTTTGTTAAATTGGCCAAAAAGATAAACATTGTTAGCATGTTTTGGCATGTTCAGTTTTTGGTAAAAATATTATTCTTTAAAGTTATACTCGATTGAGTGTTTGGTATGTGCCAAAAAAATCTGTATTTGTGGCCGCATAAATTTTTGGCACAGCAAAAAATACACAAACGATATGTTAAACGTTTTTTTTTCATTAAATTATTTTTATTAGGTCCTTTTCGGTACTGGGACCTGGTTAGGACCGAGTCGGCTTTTGAAATTACATTTGACTTAATAATTACAGAGGTCTTGTGTGTAAATGTTAGTGGGAGGGGAGCCGATGATGTGTTAAACTTTATGTAACATATCCAGAGTTTTTTTTTTTTAAAGACCAATAAACTATTGTCTTTCATATTTTTATTAGACCTAATAAAAAAAACTCTAGATATTAAATTGGGTACTAAAGCCCTATGTAATTTTTTATGTACAACGGTAAAAAACACGATTAAAAACCATTTCTGATCACTTTTTTTTCATTTTAACGCAAAATTTTTTTTTGTCAAGACAACATTTTTACGATGGATTAACTATGGTCCCCTTGGAAAGAGCTGTCAAGTAGGAGCTTTTCTGTCAAGAAGGACCGCGGGGTTAATTTTTCAAAATTGATTCAAAAATCCATTTTTAACTCTTTGTGGTCGTGAAATGGGTCATTGTACTCAGAAAAACAAAAATATCAGCAATCTAAGCTTCATTTTAGGACCCAATTACTAGGATTACTAGGATGAAACAATATTGAGATTAAAAGTTTTCAAACAATATTGATCCTTGCACTGTTACTTGGATTTGACCCGCACTTTTCTCTCGCACTTTTGACAACAAAATTCCAAAAACTAGGCAGTTGTTTATTTACATTTCCAGTCGCAGTTTCCACCAAACTGGACATTCGCACTTTAAAAATTGTGATTGACAGGTGAGAAACATCGGCTCGCTTTGATCATTTTTTGAGAAAATTTAAATTTCCCAAGCCAGTTTGACAAGTCACAATAGTGCGATCGCTAGCAATAATTTAGTGCGAAGTCCAAGTTAGTAAGAATTGCGCAATATTGCAGACAATTTTATATAGTTGCCCTTCTATATTCGGTCAGGTTAATTGAAAAATATTCATTTTGAACCAAGTTCGTTTCATAAAAAATACATTGTAGAAAAAAGAAAAAAACTGCTTGAATGGATGTGCTCCAATGTGTTCGAAACGTCTTTCATAAAGGTGCAGGTAGTTATGTTACACATGACCAGTATGACCAAGAACTTTGCACGAAGCTCTCGAAATAAAATCTTTTTGCCTTCCTCACATTACTGAGGAAAGGCTATAAAATCACTCGAACAACGAAATTCTTAATTTAACCACCTAGACCAACCTTCACGTATACATATCGACTCAGAATCAAATTCTAAGCAAATGTCTGTGTGTGTGGTGGGATGTTGATCAAAAAAATTTGCACTGGATTATCTCGGCATAGGCTGAACCGATTTGGACCGTTTTGGTCTCATTCGATCCGTCTTATGGTGTCATAAGTCGCTATTGAAAATTATAAAGTTTAGTTAAGTACTTAAAAAGTTATGCTAAAAAAACGATTTTAGGAAAAGTTCGGAGATTCAAAAAAAGGGTGGTTTTTGTAAGAAACCCCGTCATGTTATACATTTTTAGAAAGGTATTCAAAAGACCTTTTCAATTAAGTCAAAAGAAAGAAGATTTGAAGACCCTATCAAAAGTTATGCGCACTTAAGAACTTTTTAGAGGCCGGATCTCATATATTTCGATGAAAACGTTGTCCGGATCTATCATGCGACCTGTCGTTGGATAGGTAATTAGAACACCTTTTCATTGAGTTCAAAAAATTGAAGATCTGACAATCCTTCAAAAGTTATAAGCACATAAGTGCCCTGAATTATGAAGATCTGACTACCCAATCTGATGGTATGAATAATGAATACTAGTAATGAAAATGGCCATTTCGATAGTGTTGGCCAATACCTAGAGTGGCCATACCATGTTTTGGCAATTTATTTCCACCGAGGTGCCAATGATTGAAATCATTAAATTAGATTAAATTATTTAGAAATCAATAAATAGGCAATGATTTTTAAAAAAAAATATAAAAATAATAATATTTTTTTAAGGAGTTTTGTACAAAGTTCTTTGTCATATTGGTCATGTAGAACATAACCACCTGCACCTTTTTTTGTTGAAACAAACCTCGTACAGGCTGATTCTACAAAACATTTTTCTGCGTGTCCATATATTTAAACCCAATAACTTATACTCAATAAATGTGCATAAACACTTCCAAATCCAAGTTTTGTAGGATTTATATCGATTTTAAAAAGTTAAATGAAGAAAAATCAAAGTGTCTCATTGTTACCCATGGGCTAAAAGGAGTGGGGAACAATGAGACTGCCCTGGATTCTGGGTGTATTCTTAATTTTGGTCTAACCTAATGAAAGAACATTGTAGTCCAGTGTTTCTTAACCTATTTCGATCCATTCCCCTCTTGGCTGATTTTTATGAATGATTTAAATGAAAATTATTAATTGAAAAAGTCATATAGAGAATTTGCAGCAAAGCTAAAAGACACATGTCGCCACCTATGAACAAATAGCGTAAACCTATGATTTTTTGAAAAAATGTGATTTTTCCTTCACAATCAAAATTTTTATAAAACTTATGCCGGATTCGAATGAGAAAAATTATTTCCAACAATTTGGTGTACAACTTTCCAATATTTGTTTGATTTTTCTATGAGAAAACTGTAAATTTAGAAAAAGATAGTAATTAGACTATTTGGCAAGAAAGTCTCTAAAAAATCAATAAAAATTGTTGAATATGAGCAATTCTCGCTGAAACCGTCCCACTAGATGCACATGTTCTCAAATCGTTACGGCAATGTTCTCATTCGATTCAGCGCACCAAAAAACCATTAAAACAACCTTGGAACCATTGAAAATGTCAGCCGTTAGCCACCTGTAAATAAAAACTTGTATTGAACTATGGATTTTTTCGAAAAAATGCCCTAATTTGGAGAAATGATATCTCCCAAAATACATTACCAAACATCAAAAAGTTATACATCGTTGGAAAGGTAATCGCGAGGGCTTTTTATCGCACTTTGAAAAACATTTCAAAAAATATTTTTTCAAGGGTAATTTTAAGGGTTTTTGAGAAACTTACTCTTAATTTTGAATTTTGACCGTGTTCGCAACCACTTATCATTACGCAACCATTTTCATTCGAAAGATTGGAAGATTTTGCATAAAATCAACTTGAGAAAAGTAGTGTAATGAAATAGTTTTCGAATAGTTATTAACGGATGAAAGAAATTGGTTAAATTTCAGTTAAAAATAACCAAAGCTCAGACTTCACAAATGAGCCTAATTTACAGTCAAAACAAAGCAGGATTGTATTTGAGCCGAATGTACAGTCATATGAGGCAAATCTGGACATATAGGATGAATAGGGACAGCTATTTAAACTATACTTTCACTCATCAGATCATATTTTTAAATTGTTTATGTAAAAACATACATAAACAAACAAGTTTCTAAATTTTATGCAATTAAGTACTCTGAAAACTAATGTCCTTACTTAGACTGTAGTCTTGATTCGCCACATTTAACTGAAGTAATATTTTATGTGCAGAAAGTGCAAAGTTGAAATCAATATTTTTTGATCACGTTAAAATTGTATGGGGCTGTTGATACCATAAAAACAACCAACAAACTCGATTTTCGTCCAAATTGGACTACGCCCTTTCATTTGACACAAGTCAATTTACGATAAATTTACCTTAATTTGAGATTAAAAACTACCCCCAATGGAAAACTGAATGAAAAATTAACTAAAATTAAAACAAAAAAAAAGTTAAAAATCCCTTAACCCCACACACGGGGCAAAGCTACGCACTTATTTTTTAGAGTAATTGCCTGGTTCTCGACATAAAAGCAATTTGAGGTGAATTCTAGTACTACGTTTTGAAAGCAAGTGATAAGTGTACCATTTGGTATATACAACGAATCAAAAATATTTTATGGTCATCGGTGACAGAATGATTGTCACTAGGTGCGTACCGTTGCCCCGCTCTTCTCTATTCTATGTCAAAAATTGGGATTTATTTAACTTTAATTTTCAATTACTCTATATAAAAACCAAATTTAAAATTTTCATTTGTCCAACATAAATACATTGAAAAAAGTTTTAATTGAAAAACAGACTACACTTATTAATTCCACGTCTTATAATCTTTCCAGTGAGTTCTGACTCGACATTGTACGGCTTGCGGTTTCAGAGATATCGCAGTTTGTCAATGAAGGTTTTTAACATTGTTTGCAGAAAAGTGAAACTTTGGGGTGGTGTCAAATAAAAGGACCTAGTCCGATTTGGACGAAAATCGAGTTTTTTGCTTGTTTTTATGGTATCAACAGCCCCATACAATTTTAACTTGATCAAAAATATTGATTTCAACTTTGCACTTTTTTGTGCACGATTGAGGTTATACAAATAAAGCAGATCTTCCCAAAACAAATTCTGTACATAAAATATTACTTCAGTTAAATGTGGCGAATCGAGACTACAGTCTAAGTAAGGACATTAGTTTTCAGAGTACTTAATTGCATAACATTTAGAAACTTGTTTGTTTATTACATAAACAATTTAAAAATATGAGCTGATGAGTGAAAGTATAGTTGAAATAGCTGTCCCTATTCATCCTATATGTCCAGATTTGCCTCATATGACTGTACATTCGGCTCAAATACAGTCCTGCTTTGTTTTGACTGTAAATTAGGCTCATTTGTGAAGTCTGAGCTTTGGTAATTTTTAACTGAAATTTCACCAATTTCTTTCATCCGTTAATAACTATACGAAAACTATTTCATTACACTACTTTTCTCAAGTTGATTTTATGCAAAATCTTCCAATCTTTCGAATGAAAATGGTTGCGTAATGATAAGTGGTTGCGAACACGGTCAAAATTCAAAATTAAGAGTAAGTTTCTCAAAACCCTTAAAATTACCCTTGAAAAATATTTTTGAAATGTTTTTCAAAGTGCGATAAAAGCCCTCGCGATTACCTTTCCAACGATGTATAACTTTTTGATGTTTGGTAATGATTTTGGGAGATATCATTTCTCCAAATTAGGCATTTTTTCGAAAAAATCCATAGTTCAATACAAGTTTTTATTTACAGGTGGCTAACGGCTGACATTTTCAATGGTTCCAAGGTTGTTTAATGGTTTTTTGGTGCGCTGAATCGAATGAGAATATTGCCGTAACGATTTGAGAACATGTGCATCTAGTGGGACGGTTTCAGCGAGAATTGCTCATATACGTTAACACATCTGTTATCAACTATATAACTGTTAATTTCATTGATATAAACGGGGAAACTCATTTTTTCGTGTTCCAAAACATGTTTTTTTAAAGAAAAAGGTCACAAATTTTTGCGCGCCCAAAAAATGATGTTCATTATTTTAAAGCAAAACATTTTTCTCGTCTTTTGCAACCAGTTTCATTAAAATTGATGCAGGGAATCATGAGAAATAAGCGATTTTGTTCTTCAATCCAGCAGAAAGAAATGCGATTTTTGGCAAGTAACCTCATTTTGGCGCCACCTACATTTGAAACACAGTCGCGCTGCAAAACCTCAATTGAGCATGAGCATGAGAGACCACGCATGCACTACCCGAGCAGGGGTAAATAACACGGTAATACCAAATTTTGGTATTACTTGGGCAAATAACAGCGACCAAAATGTGCCCTTGGTTGCCCAGTAATAGATGGTAAAATACCATGAAATCATACCAAAAGCTTGTATGTGGAAGGGCACAACAATACCATACCATGTTATTCCAAAGGTAAAATAATACCACAAAATAAAATCATTTCAATACCAAGTTGAGGTCTTCTGGATTTTGAACATTGCTTGAATACCAAAACTTGGTATTGTCATGGTTTTAATTTTAGGTATTCCCGCCCTTGGAAAATCATATTTTGGTATTCCTGTGGTCTTCCACAAACATGATATTGGTTTGATTTCATGGTTTTTTACCATCTATTACTGGGCAACCAAGAGCACATTTTGGTCGCTGGTATTTGCACAAGTAATACCAAAATTTGCTATTTTCATACCATTTTTAGTGCAGCAGTTGCAGTTAGTGAAAAAAACGTAAATGATCCTTATGCAACAACCAAATCTACTCACCTGATGATTCCGTGTTGTTTTTAGTGATATTCTTCACCACACCGAATGCATTTGTCATTGATGAACGGCTGTACATGAAGTTCTTGAAGCTTCTGAAAAATAACAAGATTGAAAAATAAGTATTATTAAAATGAAACTGGATTGAAATTCACCAAAATTCAATAATCTGTTGATTGACTCGTTTTTCAAAGTATTTGGTTATCCCAACTTAGAAAAATTTCAACGTTTTTGAAAAAAATATTAGTGGGTATATCACAAAAAAAAATTTAAATCAGCTTTAACATTTTTGGGTTTCAAGTCAAGTTAGCGCAAAATTAATTATCTCGTCAAAAATTAAAAATCCATAGTTTCAGAGAAAATTGATGAAACCTTTCAATACCAAAATAATACCAAAATGTGCCATCCTGACTTAGAAAATTTTCCACAATTTCAAGTCATTTCTGTAGGGGGTATATCAAAAATGTTTAAAATCAAGTTTGAAATTTTCGGTTTTTAATGAAAGCATTCGCTTTTAGACATCATTTTAGCGCAAAATTAATTATTTTGTCAAAATTGGTCAACATTTTCCCATAGGTTCAGAGGAAATTGATAAAACACCTTAATACCAAAATAATACCAAAATGTGCCATCCTGACTTAGAAAATTTTCCACAATTTCAAGTCATTTCTGCAGGGGTATATCAAAATGTTTAAAATCAAGTTTGAAATTTCCGGTTTTCAATGAAAGCATTCGCTTTGAGACCTCGTTTTAGCGCAAAATTAATTATTTTGTCAAAATTGGTCAAAATTTTCCCATAGTTTGAGAGGAATTTGATAAAACACTTTAATACCAAAATAATACCAAAATGTGCCATCCTGACTTAGAAAATTTTCCACAATTTCAAGTCATTTCTGTAGGGGGTATATCAAAAATGTTTAAAATCAAGTTTGAAATTTTTGGTTTTTAATGAAAGCATTCGCTTTTAGACATCATTTTAGCGCAAAATTAATTATTTTGTCAAAATTGGTCAAAATTTTCCCATAGTTTGAGAGGAATTTGATAAAACACTTTAATACCAAAATAATACCAAAATGTGCCATCCTGACTTAGAAAATTTTCCACAATTTTAAGTCATTTCTGTAGGGGGTATATCAAAAATGTTTAAAATCAAGTTTGAAATTTCCGGTTTTCAATGAAAGCATTCGCTTTGAGACATCATTTTAGCGCAAAATTAATTATTTTGTCAAAATTGGTCAAAATTTTCCCATAGTTTCAGATGAATTTGGTAAAACACTTTAATACCAAAATAATACCAAAATGTGGTGTTCGACCATTGACAAATTCTGCAATTTTGCTATATCAAAACAATACCTTAAATTGGCATGATACCACATTTTGCTCTTGCATAATCCTTAAGACAAATTTTTAAGGGTCCAGGAATACCAAAATTTGGCATTGATACCAGAGAAAGGTATTATTACGCATTTCCCTTGTTATTTACCCATGCTCGGGTATGGGGTATTTCCATATAAGCGAGCGGCCAAAAATATTTTTTTGCTTTTTTGTGACTTTTTTGTGTTGTTTGTACTTAGTATAATGAAAACAAATAAATTTTGATATTTTTCCAAAAAAAAAAGTTTAATTTTCGATTTTTTCATATATTTGAGGCCACATGCATTAAAGTGGTGAATTTTAATATTCTTGCTCTGTCTATTTAATGCACGGAATGGCGGTTTATGCTATGTTAAAGTTTCTGATTTACGTTCAATCTCCCTCCCCTTTTTCTTGAGTTAAAATCCACCTCTCTTTGAAGACCCTCCCCCTTCCTCTCCTATTAAAATTTGATTTTGCGGTATTTTAGAATTTTCTACGGTTTATTTTATGGAACATTGTATGGATTCTCGTCCACGTTTTTGGTTGATCCACTTGCAAAATTCACGTTTTCCACGATAAATTCTTCTGAATCAAAATCACTACGTAAGCGATTGTCGTTAGATTACTTAAAATATGAACTTCTGCAATGTTGTAATTCTTACAAATATACTCGAAAGCAGTTCTCACGTTTTCAGAATAGTGCTTCGTTATATCGTACAGGGACACTACGGTATTATGATCCATACTTTCAAAAGAACACAACAACGAACTGATATGAATATTCGACGAATCGTTACTGTAAAATACTTTGAATAGAAATTTCTAATTTCATTAAACGTACCTAAGTACCAACAAAGTCATGAATATCATATCAATTTCAAAACATACATAGCAGGTACGTCATTTCTGCCTCCGCAGGTAAATAATGCGATTTTAACCAAGCGTATACGCGAAATCATTACTTTTCTTGCTAGAATCAAAATGTTCAAAATGGCATAACTCAAAAAGTGCACATAAGTGCACTTTAAAATTTGGAGACAAGTTAGGACATGGTTCAAATTTTAAGCTGCAAATTTTCAGATCGCACAAATGCACACAAAAAAAGTACTCCATTAACAAAGTTGAAAAAAACTAAATTTTGAATAAAAATCCAACTTTTTTGATTTTTATTATTTTTTTTAGCCTGTAAAAGTGTGTTTTGTAAAATGTTATTGAAAAGTTGAATCAATTACCTTTCTGAATATATATAATGATGCAGGAAAAAATACAATAACAGCTACACAGTACAACTATGAAAAATAATCATTTTTTTGTCAAAAAACATGTTTTTTCTTACCATTTTTGCCTTTGAAGTAGGGACCTACATAGGGAAATGAAATGTTCTGGGAGAAATTTCAAACACCCAAAGTCATTCAAATTTAAGGTTGAAAAACTTGTAGTTTTTCTTTGGTGTTGGCACTTTTCTTGTATCGAACAAGCACAAACATAATGAAAACTACCAGATTATTATCAACAACAGTTTTACAATACTTGTAATTGTTATAAGTCTCGTTTTTTTTTTTGCCAAAATTATTTTAAATTGATTCCAACCTTGTTCTTGCATGATCTTGTTGCTCGATTGGAACGCCGATTTGACAGTTTGATTGGAACCCTGAGAGTGACATTTCGCCTCTCCATATAGGCTCTCTAGTGAAAAGTGATTTTTTGTTTTGTGTGTGCCTTTTGTTTCGTATTTTTGTCGTGAATTGTGCGCTGCGAGGAGAAGATTACCCTCCGAAAATGCAGCGTCATCAGTGCATAATTGGCAAAGGGAGCGTGGTCGTAATAAAAAAATATTCGGAGTGAAAAGTGATTTTTTTTTGTGTGTGGTTTATCGCGCAGCAAAATTATTTTGATTCATTAAGAACGTCGTGTGGTGCGCGAGTCTTTTTTGTGTTGAAAAGACCTTCCCATAGCTCCGTAGCTCGGAGGGCTCGACGTCGGTTGTTTGTGTGTTAAGCCCTCTCCATAGCATCGTAGCTCGAGAGGCAACGAAAACCAATACCTTATCTAGCTAACAGAAAGAAGATCGGAAGGCACTTGATGATTGAGTTCGTCGCGTCTATTCCGTTACAAATTCATGAACTAAATGATTTTATAATTAAAAATCAGACTACGCTATCATTGCAGCATTGCGCTTAACACCTCATTTTATAAATAAATATTATTTGGTTTTATCTTTCCACAGCCGGCTGTCTAAGATTAAACCATTTCATTTAAAATTTAACAACAGTTAAACGGGAAATGTCTCATCCGCAGCATCCGATTGTTTGCCTTGAGAATAAAATATAATACCTTTCAACAAACACTATGATTTTGGGTCGCATCATCATCTTCTATGATGAATCCTGACCAAACACCATATCCTACTAACAAGTTTTCAGGTTCCTGGCGCTTATGGGGTGTAAGCACAGAGTAAATCAGCTGCCCTAGTAGCAACCTGCGCTAACTAACATTCCCGTCCCTAAAAATCGAGATCTACAAACTAACATGGCGGGCGCCGTTGGTGGCCAATGACTGTTACCTATTCGCAACTGATCTTGTTTTGGCAATCATGGTGTTTTATCTTTTCAGCGCATTCATACATGCTGTTGATAAGGAAACACCACTAGATCGTCGAAGCCTATAATCAGTAGTGCTGAAAGGATATTACGGTTCTGTTCAGCAACGGAGCGGCAACCATGGGTGATCTCTCATGCTCATGCTCATGTGTTAATAGGTGGCGACATGTGTCTTTTAGCTTTGCTGGTGTTTGTTGATACCCCTGACTCAAGGCGGTTTCAAAAACAAAAAATTGCTTTATGGACCTTTAAAAAAACGACAGATTTTATAATTTTACAAATATTTATTTCTTTTTTATTTAATAATTGCATAATTTCATAATTGAATAATAAAAAATAATAAAAAAAAATTAAAGTTTTAAAATTTTAGAAGAATAGAATTGTAGAATTTAATTTAAGAATTTAAGAATTTAAGAATTTAAGAATTTAAGAATTTAAGAATTTAAGAATTTAAGAATTTAAGAATTTAAGAATTTAAGAATTTAAGAATTTAAGAATTTAAGAATTTAAGAATTTAAGAATTTAAGAATTTAAGAATTTAAGAATTTAAAATTTAAGAATTTAAGAATTTAAGAATTTAAGAATTTAAAATTAAGAATTTAAGAATTTAAGAATTTAAGAATTTAAATTTAAGAATTTAAGAATTTAAGAATTTAAGAATTTAAGAATTTAAGAATTTAAGAATTTAAGAATTTAAGAATTTAAGAATTTAAGAATTTAAGAATTTAAGAATTTAAGAATTTAAGAATTTAAGAATTTAAGAATTTAAGAATTTAAGAATTTAAAATTTAAGAATTTAAGAATTTAAGAATTTAAATTTAAGAATTTAAGAATTTAAAATTTAAAATTTAAGAATTTAAGAATTTAAGAATTTAAGAATTTAAGAATTTAAGAATTTAAGAATTTAAGAATTTAAGAATTTAAGAATTTAAGAATTTAAGAATTTAAGAATTTAAGAATTTAAGAATTTAAGAATTTAAGAATTTAAGAATTTAAATTTAAGAATTTAAGAATTTAAGAATTTAAATTTAAAATTTAAGAATTTAAGAATTTAAAATTTAAGAATTTAAAATTTAAAATTTAAGAATTTAAAATTTAAATTTAAAATTTAAGAATTTAAGAATTTAAGAATTTAAAATTTAAGAATTTAAAATTTAAGAATTTAAAATTTAAGAATTTAAAATTTAAATTTAAATTTAAGAATTTAAGAATTTAAATTTAAGAATTTAAAATTTAAAATTTAAGAATTTAAAATTTAAGAATTTAAGAATTTAAAATTTAAGAATTTAAAATTTAAGAATTTAAGAATTTAAAATTTAAGAATTTAAATTTAAATTTAAAATTTAAGAATTTAAGAATTTAAATTTAAGAATTTAAGAATTTAAGAATTTAAAATTTAAGAATTTAAAATTTAAAATTTAAAATTTAAAATTTAAGAATTTAAAATTTAAGAATTTAAAATTTAAGAATTTAAAATTTAAGAATTTAAAATTTAAAATTTAAAATTTAAAATTTAAAATTTAAGAATTTAAAATTTAAAATTTAAGAATTTAAGAATTTAAGAATTTAAGAATTTAAGAATTTAAGAATTTAAGAATTTAAGAATTTAAGAATTTAAATTTAAGAATTTAAATTTAAAATTTAAGAATTTAAATTTAAAATTTAGAATTTAAGAATTTAAGAATTTAAAATTTAAAATTTAAGAATTTAAGAATTTAAGAATTTAAAATTTAAGAATTTAAGAATTTAAAATTTAAGAATTTAAGAATTTAAATTTAAAATTTAAATTTAAATTTAAGAATTTAAGAATTTAAATTTAAGAATTTAAAATTTAAGAATTTAAAATTTAAAATTTAAAATTTAAGAATTTAAAATTTAAATTTAAAATTTAAGAATTTAAAATTTAAGAATTTAAATTTAATTTAAATTTAAAATTTAAGAATTTAAATTTAAATTTAAGAATTTAAAATTTAAAATTTAAATTTAAATTTAAGAATTTAAATTTAAGAATTTAAGAATTTAAAATTTAAGAATTTAAATTTAAGAATTTAAATTTAAAATTTAAGAATTTAAGAATTTAAAATTTAAATTTAAGAATTTAAGAATTTAAAATTTAAGAATTTAAAATTTAAGAATTTAAGAATTTAAAATTTAAGAATTTAAGAATTTAAGAATTTAAGAATTTAAAATTTAAAATTTAAAATTTAAAATTTAAGAATTTAAGAATTTAAATTTAAAATTTAAGAATTTAAGAATTTAAGAATTTAAAATTTAAGAATTTAAATTTAAAATTTAAGAATTTAAGAATTTAAATTTAAGAATTTAAAATTTAAAATTTAAGAATTTAAAAATTTAAATTTAAGAATTTAAATTTAAAATTTAAGAATTTAAATTTAAAATTTAAGAATTTAAAATTTAAAATTTAAATTTAAGAATTTAAGAATTTAAAATTTAAAATTTAAAATTTAAATTTAAAATTTAAATTTAAGAATTTAAGAATTTAAATTTAAGAATTTAAATTTAGAATTTAAAATTTAAAATTTAAGAATTTAAGAATTTAAGAATTTAAATTTAAATTTAAAATTTAAGAATTTAAAATTTAAGAATTTAAGAATTTAAATTTAAAATTTAAGAATTTAAGAATTTAAGAATTTAAAATTTAAATTTAAAATTTAAGAATTTAAAATTTAAATTTAAGAATTTAAATTTAAAATTTAAAATTTAAAATTTAAGAATTTAGAATTTAAATTTAAAATTTAAAATTTAAGAATTTAAGAATTTAAGAATTTAAATTTAAGAATTTAAATTTAAGAATTTAAATTTAAATTTAAAATTTAAGAATTTAAATTTAAGAATTTAAGAATTTAAGAATTTAAGAATTTAAAATTAAGAATTTAAATTTAAATTTAAGAATTTAAAATTTAAGAATTTAAGAATTTAAGAATTTAAAATTTAAAATTTAAATTTAAGAATTTAAAATTTAAGAATTTAAATTTAAATTTAAGAATTTAAATTTAAGAATTTAAATTTAAGAATTTAAGAATTTAAGAATTTAAAATTTAAATTTAAAATTTAAATTTAAATTTAAGAATTTAAGAATTTAAGAATTTAAGAATTTAAGAATTTAAAATTTAAAATTTAAAATTTAAAATTTAAGAATTTAAGAATTTAAAATTTAAATTTAAATTTAAGAATTTAAGAATTTAAAATTTAAAATTTAAATTTAAATTTAAAATTTAAATTTAAGAATTTAAGAATTTAAATTTAAGAATTTAAAATTTAAATTTAAGAATTTAAGAATTTAAGAATTTAAAAATTTAAATTTAAGAATTTAAATTTAAAATTTAAAATTTAAAATTTAAGAATTTAAAATTTAAGAATTTAAAATTTAAGAATTTAAAATTTAAATTTAAAATTTAAATTTAAGAATTTAAGAATTTAAATTTAAAATTTAAATTTAAGAATTTAAAATTTAAGAATTTAAAATTTAAGAATTTAAAATTTAAGAATTTAAAATTTAAATTTAAGAATTTAAGAATTTAAATTTAAATTTAAGAATTTAAGAATTTAAAATTTAAGAATTTAAATTTAATTTAAATTTAAGAATTTAAATTTAAATTTAAAATTTAAGAATTTAAGAATTTAAGAATTTAAAATTTAAATTTAAGAATTTAAATTTAAAATTTAAGAATTTAAATTTAAGAATTTAAATTTAAAATTTAAAATTTAAAATTTAAGAATTTAAGAATTTAAGAATTTAAGAATTTAAAATTTAAAATTTAAGAATTTAAGAATTTAAAATTTAAGAATTTAAAATTTAAAATTTAAAATTTAAATTTAAGAATTTAAATTTAAGAATTTAAAATTTAAATTTAAATTTAAGAATTTAAAATTTAAGAATTTAAGAATTTAAATTTAAGAATTTAAGAATTTAAATTTAAGAATTTAAAATTTAAGAATTTAAATTTAAGAATTTAAGAATTTAAGAATTTAAGAATTTAAATTTAAGAATTTAAATTTAAGAATTTAAGAATTTAAGAATTTAAGAATTTAAATTTAGAATTTAAATTTAAAATTTAAGAATTTAAGAATTTAAAATTTAAAATTTAAATTTAAGAATTTAAGAATTTAAATTTAAATTTAAAATTTAAGAATTTAAGAATTTAAATTTAAAATTTAAAATTTAAAATTTAAAATTTAAGAATTTAAAATTTAAGAATTTAAGAATTTAAGAATTTAAAATTTAAATTTAAAATTTAAGAATTTAAGAATTTAAGAATTTAAGAATTTAAATTTAAAATTTAAATTTAAAATTTAAAATTTAAAATTTAAGAATTTAAGAATTTAAGAATTTAAGAATTTAAGAATTTAAGAATTTAAGAATTTAAAATTTAAAATTTAAGAATTTAAAATTTAAGAATTTAAAATTTAAATTTAAAATTTAAATTTAAGAATTTAAATTTAAGAATTTAAAATTTAAAATTTAAGAATTTAAAATTTAAAATTTAAATTTAAATTTAAAATTTAAGAATTTAAGAATTTAAATTTAAGAATTTAAAATTTAAGAATTTAAAATTTAAGAATTTAAGAATTTAAGAATTTAAATTTAAGAATTTAAAATTTAAGAATTTAAGAATTTAAGAATTTAAGAATTTAAAATTTAAAATTTAAAATTTAAAATTTAAGAATTTAAAATTTAAGAATTTAAGAATTTAAATTTAAGAATTTAAAATTTAAATTTAAGAATTTAAAATTTAAAATTTAAGAATTTAAATTTAAGAATTTAAAATTTAAGAATTTAAAATTTAAAATTTAAATTTAAGAATTTAAAATTTAAGAATTTAAAATTTAAGAATTTAAAATTTAAAATTTAAGAATTTAAGAATTTAAATTTAAATTTAAAATTTAAGAATTTAAAATTTAAAATTTAAAATTTAAAATTTAAGAATTTAAGAATTTAAATTTAAGAATTTAAAATTTAAATTTAAAATTTAAATTTAAATTTAAGAATTTAAATTTAAATTTAAAATTTAAAATTTAAGAATTTAAGAATTTAAGAATTTAAATTTAAAATTTAAAATTTAAGAATTTAAAATTTAAGAATTTAAGAATTTAAAATTTAAAATTTAAGAATTTAAAATTTAAGAATTTAAATTTAAATTTAAAATTTAAAATTTAAAATTTAAGAATTTAAGAATTTAAATTTAGAATTTAAGAATTTAAGAATTTAAGAATTTAAGAATTTAAAATTTAAGAATTTAAATTTAAAATTTAAGAATTTAAAATTTAAAATTTAAGAATTTAAGAATTTAAAATTTAAGAATTTAAATTTAAAATTTAAAATTTAAGAATTTAAAATTTAAGAATTTAAGAATTTAAATTTAAGAATTTAAGAATTTAAAATTTAAGAATTTAAAATTTAAATTTAAGAATTTAAAATTTAAGAATTTAAGAATTTAAGAATTTAAGAATTTAAGAATTTAAATTTAAAATTTAAAATTTAAAATTTAAAATTTAAATTTAAGAATTTAAATTTAAATTTAAAATTTAAGAATTTAAAATTTAAAATTTAAGAATTTAAGAATTTAAAATTTAAGAATTTAAGAATTTAAAATTTAAGAATTTAAAATTTAAGAATTTAAGAATTTAAGAATTTAAGAATTTAAGAATTTAAGAATTTAAGAATTTAAGAATTTAAGAATTTAATAATTTAAGAATTTAAGAATTTAAGAATTTTAGCAGGGCTGCGGAGTCGGGTCATATTTCAGACGACTTCGACTCCGACTCCGGCTTTCTCAGATTAGCCGACTCCGACTCCGACTCCGGCTCCGGCTTTCAACAAATGTTTGGCTCCGACTCCGACTCCGACTCCGGCCTACTAACTTCAGCCGACTCCGACTCTGTCTCCAGCTTCCACCAAATGGTTGGCTCCGACTCCGACTTCACATATTTTTAAATGTTTCAAAAGTTAGTTAATTATTGTTAGTTAATGATTTTTTAAACATTGATAAATAAGATTATTTAAATACTCGCTAAGCGTCATGTTTTTCTAAAGAAAAATAAGTTCGAATCACAAAACGGAAAAAAAGTTTCTAGGTTACAAGTTTTATACGTTATGGAAACAGAAATAAAAAAAAAATCTTCAGTTTTAGTGGCATTTTTACAAGAACAGTTTTGTATGTATATTTGTATTTATTTGCTTAACCTCAAATTTTCAAATAATTTATTCAAAGCTAATAAATTTAAATATTAAATTTTTTTTAATGAATAATTGAAAGAAACCTGGCCTAATGATCTATTGAACATAAAAATTCAATTTGTTCACTTTCAGGCTGACATTTATAGGAAGCACCTTGTTTTTATATGAATAATTTTAAACGAAACATTTTTTAAGACGTACATGGACATCACGCCATGGCTGCAGGAGATTATTATTGCAAATCAATGTATTTAAACAATGTCTTCGTGGAAAGGACGCTTGAGAGGTCCTTTTCAAATATCTGTGACATGAAAAATTATTTACCCTGGAAATTTTTAGTTTATTTTAATTTTAAAAATTCAATGTACATTTAAAAGGAGGCGCACGATACTTCGTGAATCTTCACCTAAAACGAAACTTTATGAATGATCTTGCGCCTCCATCAAAATAAATGAAAAAACATAAAATATAATAAAAAACACATATCCACAAGTAAAATATTTTCTAGGTCACTAGTATTTCGTTTTTAAGGTACATTGATTTGCAATGATAATAACCTTCCGTCATATTGGTGTGGGACATACAGTGTGAAAAAAAATCTTACCGGTTGATAATATTTTGATTTTGTTTTTTTTTTTTAATAAAATTTGTATTTGTAAAATAAATTAAAATCCAATATTTTGTTCTATACATTTTTTTATAAGTTCATTTTTGTACTGAAATCTTGAGATTTGTTCAACGATAGTTGGCAACGATATTAAAATAGTTTACATAAAATCAACATCAACATCAACATTCAATGACTATTTCAAAATAAGTTGCAACTTCTTTTGATATTTTATGTTAGTTTCAATTATTTTAAATGCAACACTTTGATTTTCTTGTACTCAGTTATAAACAAAATGCGCATATTGAGTTCCAAGTTAGACATCTAATCTAATCTAATCTTATCTAATCTAATCTAATCTAATCTAATCTAACCCTAGCGCAGCCAGTCTTTCGAGGGCATCCTGGAAAATGCCTTAGGTTGATTTACGTCTAGCATCCTCTTGCCACTATTAACAATTGCAGTGCCCCAATGCAATAAATTGCCTTGAAACATCACAAACGATAAAGCGGCCAGGCCAACTGCGTAAAGTTAACCGCAAAGATAATTCGTTGAATTGGATTGAGTTTGAACACAGAGGTTCGAACAACAATACAGTTCTGAACCTACAGGGGAGGAAAAAACGTGGGGATCCCCCGCTCACGTTCCTGTTTGTTTAGGCAATAAATCGTTGAAAGCCACCATGCTAAGAAGTTTTGGTGCTCCGGGACCCTCGGGGATGGGACATGGTATTTCCACAAATGCCCTGGACACTATTTGCCGTGGTTAGAGCGCCACAACTCGCTCACATGTTGAGTTCCAAGTAAGACATTGTTATTATCGTTGATTATTTGTTACTGTCAGTGACTCTTTTTCGATTTCCAAAAACAGTGATTACTATTTTTAATCTTTTTATGTACCTCGTAATTTGATATATAGACATAAGGAGTTTGCTTATAAACATCACGAGTTATCGCGATTTAACGAAAAAAAAGTTTTGAAAATGATACTTTTTGCGTTTCTCTTTGTTATGTCGTCCGTGTCTGTCGCGGGTGACCATGAACGGCCATGATCGATGACGACCAACTTTTTCAAAACTTTTTTTTTCGTAAAATCGCGATAACTCGTGATGTTTATAAGCAAACCCCTTATGTCTATATATCAAAATTTTTGTAATTGTCTGCTCTACAACTTTGTAGAACATTGTTACACTCTAAAAAATAACCCTGCAAAGTAAGAAAAAACACGAAATTTTAAAATGAAAAATTTTGTTCTAAATGAAAAAATGACCCTTCTGGGTCAATGTTGATTCGAAAAGTACATTAAATTTCCCATAAAATGACATGTTCCAAAAAATTTTACAGTCGAGTAACGGAAAATGGGAGAATTTTTAAAACTTTTTTAGTGTTTTTTTCGATGAAAAATACGTTTTTTCGGAATTCTGAGTACGCCATCAAATCGGGCGTATAATTTTACATAAAAGTCCCTTTGACACCAAATTTCTATCTCATCACCGCGTCAGTCTACAAATTATTGGAAAACACCTCTTTTTTCGCATGTTCAAAAATGGAAGGGGTCGTACCGCTCCTCCGTCACGAGATATCAAAAAACGGACCTCGGATTCGTGATCAGGGACAAAAGTTACCTCTTAGGACAAAGTTTCACGCAAATCGAAGAGGAATCGGGGCAACTGCTGTGTGAGTTGGCGGAGAATTAACCATAGGAAATACTGAACAATAAAAAAACATATTTCTTGTTGAATTTAAGATTACTCCGAATCCGACTCCGGGTTATCAGAAATCTTCAGCTCCGACTCCGACTCCGACTCCAGCTCTTAAAATTTAGCCGACTCCGACTCCAGCTGTTCGAGTTTTGGCGACTCCGACTCCGACTCCAGGTCCCCAAAGACCCGACTCCACCGACTCTGGCTCCGACTCCGACTCCGACTCCATAGCCCTGGTTTTGATAGTGTGCGTGAGCACCTTGTAAAAAGTGACAGTTCGTCACTTTATAGTTTGACTTTGACCAACCAACGGGGTACAAACTAAAAAAGTGTCAAACGAAAAAGTTACCAACCACCGGAGGTTGGTGTATGGTGCTAGAAACAGTTTTTGGCATTAATTTTGTCTTTATGATTCTATGTAATTTATCGCGGATACTAAAATTGCCGAAAAATTTATAGAAATGGTATTTTAATATAAATTCATTCGACCATTTAAAAAATGCTCATGAGTTTGCATCATCAGCTGGCTTTGTATACGTTTTAAACCACGTGGCGCGAAGATTTTGAAATATCCCTGTTTGAAAAATGTCGCACGTCGTACAAGCTGTCGCGCGGTTTTGATTTTACCGTTTCGATATCGATTGGTCGAAAGGACGACAAACGTACGACAAACACTCGACATGCCCGACATTGTTTTTTTTTTCATCGATTTTCCTTCAATTCGACGTCACGATTTTCGTCGACGCAAACAGTTTGACAGTTCTCTTCAGCTGGTCTTGTTTGGACTTGATTGCAACCGAATCGAACCCGTTATTGTTGATGTTGGGCTTCGGAAGGATTTTGACCGGTTGATAGGTAAGTTGTGCTTCTTTTTCTGTCGGAAAGTTCCGGCCGGAGTGGGCAAGTGGCCAAATTATAGTTTCTTATGTTCCAGATATTCAGAATTCGGTCTTCGTGGCGGTGGAGGAGGAGGACGAGACGCATGAATCCGGCGGGCCAGGTCTTCGTGGCGGAAGACGGGACCGGAAGGAACCGAGCTTATGGAGGATATGGTTCATTCCAAAGGAGGAGGAGGATGAAACACCGAGTGTCAAAAGTTCTACCCAAGGTACGAGAAAGGGGTACAGAATAATCATCTCGTGGCGGTGTTTCTGATCCACCAATAGAACTGTTGCTTCAAGTCATTGAAATGATGGAAGAGGCGCATTTCAAAGTATCGGGAGTGAGCTTGGAAGACGGAAAGTATGCTGGCTAATATTGGGTGTTATGATTAGTGGACTTCAGAATTGTACAATAAAAAAACTCTAACATAAGTGCGCCGCCAGGATTATCTCGATGATGAGTTTCAAAATTTAAAAACTACCAACATCCTGAATAATATTTTACAGATTATTTTTATATTTTTTATATTTTTTTTAGGCCGTTGCAAATATTTTTTGAAGTTTATGTCCCTCGCCTCTGACCAAAGTCGAGGGGGGGGCAAAAAAGTTTATAAATTGAATTTACGAGCCATGGTTTCAACATTTCAATGAACAAAGTGTTTTAAAATGCATTATACACCTATCCAGTTGTTTTGCAATCATCAGTTTTCAAAATATCTTAGTATTGATGAAAATTTTATTTTCGCGAAAAAAAAGTTTTTGCGGCTCTGTGCATTGGAACTCCATAAAAATTCAAAATATTGTAATTCTAGCCCAAACATGCTAAATATGATTATCAATGCAGAAAAATGCATTTTAGATTGTTTTCAGTTGATTTAACTTTTGTTTTTATTGAAATTTTGAAGTATTTTGAAAAAATATTTTTGCCCCCTGATTTTCGGACAAATTTTGAAGGGGGTGACATAAACTTTGAAAAATATTTGCAATGGCCTTACTGAAAAAATAAAATTAATTACAAAAAGGTTGAAAACAAAGCAGATTACAAAAAATAGGATTTTTTTAAAGGTTTGCAGAAATATTTTTTTTAAATAAAAAAATATTTATATTAAAATTATAAAAAAATTCAAAAATTTAAAAAATTTAAAATTTAAAAATTCTAAAATTCTAAAATTGTAAAATTCTAAAATTCTAAAATTCTAAAATTCTAAAATTCTAAAATTCTAAAATTCTAAAATTCTAAAATTCTAAAATTCTAAAATTCTTAAATTCTAAAATTGTAAAATAGTAAAATTGTAAAATTCTAAAATTCTAAAATTCTAAAATTCTAAAATTCTAAAATTCTAAAATTCTAAAATTTTAAAATTCTAAAATTCTAAAATTCTAAAATTCTAAAATTCTAAAATTCTAAAATTCTAAAATTCTAAAATTCTAAAATTCTAAAATTCTAAAATTCTAAAATTCTAAAATTCTAAAATTCTAAAATTAAAATTCTAAAATTCTAAAATTCTAAAATTCTAAAATTCTAAAATTCTAAAATTCTAAAATTCTAAAATTCTAAAATTCTAAAATTCTAAAATTCTAAAATTCTAAAATTCTAAAATTCTAAAATTCTAAAATTCTAAAATTCTAAAATTTAAAATTCTAAAATTCTAAAATTCTAAAATTCTAAAATTCTAAAATTCTAAAATTTAAAATTCTAAAATTCTAAAATTCTAAAATTCTAAAATTCTAAAATTCTAAAATTCTAAAATTCTAAAATTCTAAAATTCTAAAATTCTAAAATTCTAAAATTCTAAAATTCTAAAATTCTAAAATTCTAAAATTCTAAAATTCTAAAATTCTAAAATTCTAAAATTCTAAAATTCTAAAATTCTAAAATTCTAAAATTCTAAAATTCTAAAATTCTAAAATTCTAAAATTCTAAAATTCTAAAATTCTAAAATTCTAAAATTCTAAAATTCTAAAATTCTAAAATTCTAAAATTCTAAAATTCTAAAATTTTAAAATTCTAAAATTCTAAAATTCTGAAATTCTAAAATTCTAAAATTCTAAAATTCTAAAATTCTTAAATTCTAAAATTCTAAATCAGCAACAGTCAAGTGTTCGGAGCTCTTCAGACTTTTCGATTTTTTCGCCGTAATTTACCGTGATTACCCGCGAGTTTGCTCCTCCAGCATGCCAAGGGCCAGCCGTGGCCGAGGCAGTTCGAGTGCGGCCTCGAAAAACCCGCGAAGTTCATCTACCGGCAGAGTGCAGAAAGGTAAACACACCAATGCCGCATCGACCGCCATCGCGCACGGGAGCGTGCCCGGTGACGTCACCGATCCTTCATTTTTACACGTGTCATACCGTCCACGTGAGTCCCCGGTACGGACGAGACAATCGACCCGGGCATCCGGAAGCACTTCCGGCCAGCAGCAACAGCAGCAGCAGTCCACCAGCACTACGACGACAACCACTTCCAACGTTCCCACCAGCAACGAATTTGAGATGCTGAGTGGAGATGAAAACAACACCGACAGTGACAGCAGCAGTGCTGGCGACGACGATGACGATGATGAACTTGCGCGCAAGCAAGAAAGCAGAAAAATGGTAACTCTCCGAAAGAACGACGACCACCTCCAATTTTTGTTTTGGATACGTTGGCTGACGATGTTGACGAGTTGCTTGAGGGACTCCAATATTGTCTTAAAATTAGCAAAACTTCTGTGCAAGTGATTACCCACAAAAGCTGCATTTCGACTTGGTGGTGAAGAAGTTGAAGTTGCGAAACTTCAAATTCTTCACATTTGATCCTGCAGAGAAGGTCCCAGTGAAGATCGTCCTTCAGGGATATCCGGACCGCCCGATCTCCGACCTGGAAGAACACCTGACGGGCGTCAAGGTTAAGCCTCGAGAGGTAAAGGTGCTCTCAAAATCGACTACGGTGACAGGTACGTACACCTTGTACCTCCTGTACTTCGATCGCGGGTCCGTCAAAATCCAGGACCTACGGCGGATCAAAGCACTGGACGGCTTCTTTGTGACGTGGCGATTCTACACGAAGAATCCGGCCGACGCAGCCCAATGCCACCGCTGTCAGAAATTCGGACACGGCTCAAGAAACTGCAATCTCCCACCCCGGTGTGTAAAGTGCGGTGAAACCCACTTCACCGAAAGGTGCAGTCTTCCGCGGAAAGACCAACTGGGGGAAAACGCCCAGCAGCACAAAGCACGTGTCAAGTGCGCCAATTGTGGTGGAAACCACACGGCGAATTTCCGTGGCTGTGCCGCGCGGAAAAAGTACATCGAGGAGCAGGACAAGAAGAAGAAAGCGCCAGCGTCCCGCCAACCTCCGAAGACTTCGAGCTCGACCGCTGCAGCAGCTGGCGGCGGAGCGGCTCCATCGACCAACCCAGCGTTCCCTCCCGGTTGGGGAGGTTCGTACGCTAAAGTAGCCGCTTCTGGGGGCGGTTCTCCCCCGGGACAAGCTGATGTTACCGGTGATGATCTCTTCACGCTTCCTGAGTTTTTCGCCCTTGCTGGAGAGATGCTCACGCGCTTTCGTGCCTGCCGAAACAAGGCAGAACAATTCCAAGCTCTCAGTGAGCTGATGATGAAGTACATCTACAACGGATAAGCTGCCTTGTGCAGCGAAGTTTTCGACGTCAATAGACAAAACATACTGTGATTTAGTTTTAAGCTTTTCTATTTCTATCCTTTTCCTTAGCAAATCTAGAAGGTTTTTTTTTTAAATTTTTCCTTCTCTTGCCAAATCCATTGTTAGAATATCCAATTACATCAAAATGAATTATTGTGTAAACCATAGTTGAAAGGAACTCCAAAACTCTATTAGGTTATAAGAAATACGGAATTGTAAATTGATTATTTACTGACAAAATAAATTGAATTGAATTGAATTGAATAAAATTCTAAAATTCTAAAATTCTAAAATTCTAAAATTCTAAAATTCTAAAATTCTAAAATTCTAAAATTCTAAAATTCTAAAATTCTAAAATTCTAAAATTCTAAAATTCTAAAATTCTAAAATTCTAAAATTCTAAAATTCTAAAATTCTAAAATTCTAAAATTCTAAAATTCTAAAATTCTAAAATTCTAAAATTCTAAAATTCTAAAATTCTAAAATTCTAAAATTCTAAAATTCTAAAATTCTAAAATTCTAAAATTCTAAAATTCTCAAATTCTAAAATTCTAAAATTCTAAAATTCTAAAATTATCAAATTTTAAATTTTACCTTTTTATAATTTTAGGATTTAAAATATTTTTTTAATTTTAGAATTTTAGGATTTTAAAATTTTAGGCTTAAAGATTTATAGAATTTAAGAATTTTAGTTTTTCATAATTTTAAAGTTCTAAAACTCTAAATTCTAAAATTTTTATAATTTTGAAATACTTAGGTTCCACAATTTTTAATCTCTTAAATTTTTATATTGTATTAAACTCAGCCCCCGGTGGTTGGTCACTTTTTCGTTTGTAAAATGGGTGTCAAACTAAAAAGTTACCCCTTTCGTTTGACAACAGTTGGTGTCAAACCATCGGGTTTTGAGTGTATTCTTATAATTCTTGATGTTTGCAAATTTCAAAAATGTCAAAGATTAATTTTCTTTTTTAAATTATTCAGATATTTTAAATTTTTACGATTAAATTAAACATTTGAACATTTAAAAATTGTTTAAAGTCTTTTAAGTTCTTAGCATCCTCAAAGCATAGACTTTGGGGTCTTCAGAAACACATGCACTTTAAATAAAAAAAAATCAAAAATATTTAAACAGGTCCAGATGGGTTTTCTCCATAAAACTTTGGAGAAAACCCATGCGTTGATGTTGATTTTTAATTTGAAATTTAAAATGTTAGAATTTTTTGTTGTTTTAAACTTTCTTTTATCTTTATTTTCTAAAAAAATTATAAGTTTTAATTAACTGCTTTTTTAATTTTTTTTTCAAAATTTTACATTGAAAGTTAAATTTTTGAATATTCCACAATTAATTATTTTATGAATTTTCACAGATTTTTTGAGTATAATATCTGTTATGAGATTCCCTTTGTTTCAACAACAAAACTCTAGGTATGATTTGGATATGATGATTCAGCCGAATGACGTTATCTTTTTTCAGGTAAGCAAAAATTTTCCAATCTGATCCTGCTAACAAACCAGCGTCTTTGTGTTGTCCCACGCAGTTTGTTGAACGGAAGCTGTAACGACCGCATAAACATCTGCTCCGGAAGTACGTAAACCGACGTTGTCCCGTACTCCGGTGGCCATCAATGGGACATAAACGGTGGCGGTCGGCTCGAAATGATGGCTGGCAAAATCCGGACCCGGAAGACAACGCCAAAAACTTCCGGCCAAGATGCCGAGCGATGAGCTGAAAGACCAACTGGAAGACAACGCCAAAAACTACGTGGAGATCGCGACACAGAAGTAAAATTAATGAATGTATTTTAAATCGAGTGAAAAAGTGAAATTTACAATAAAAATACATCTAAAAATAAATAAAAATAAAAAAAAATATCTATTTTTTACTGCAACATAACCTAAAAACCCGAAATGACATCACACGACAAAGGCACGACATCCTAAATAACAAAACCGCGCGACGTCGGTCGAATGTCGTACGACAATGTCGTACAATTTCGATCATCGATCGCACGTCAAATACGACATTTTGGTGCAAAAACGTATGACATTCGCGCGAAAGTCGCACGACATTGTCGTGCGACGTCGTACGATTGCACGGACGACAAACGACGGACGTCCGACGAACTTTTCAGTCAGGGATACGATCTCGCTTGCGCAGATTTTCGCCAAGAAGAATTAAAAGAAAACCTGCTTCACTTTTTGAAACCCCGTGTCATGTCCGTTCGTCCGTGCCTAAACTCTACATAATTCGCGATCAAAAGCTCAAAAATTCCGACAGATGGCGCAAAGCATCGAAGAATGACGATTCAAATTTTCGCTGTTCGGTTACATAGGAATGCAAACTTAAAATTGAATTTACAGCTCATAGAACAACTTTTGAGAAAAAATTCAAGTAGTACGATTGTTAACTCTTTGCCCTCTATAAATCAAAACAGAATTCGCATACATAACCTCAAAGGGCGGAAATTTCAATCGACATTCTTCGCTCTGTTCTGCTACTCAACACTAGGTGTCGCCTGTCGTTTGGCTCTTGAACGGCAATAGACGTATCCAGTTTGAAATGGCCGCTAGGTGGCCAATGGTGTTAAAAATGACAGCTTCCATGTATTTGAATATGGGAGCTCAGGAAAACTCAACTTTTAAGCGATAAAATGATTATTTATGATAAAAGTATTGATTGATTAGGTGCACAAAATGTGTCTAGAATATTATTAAAATAAAAACTGTTCGAAAAAATTGCAATTGAGATAAGTACACCATTCGATAGAGAATTTGCAGCAAAGCTAAAAGACACATGTCGCCACCTATGAACAAATAGCGTAAACCTAGGATTTTTAGAAAAAATGTGTTTTTTCCTTCCTAATCAACATTTTTATAAAACTTATGCCGGATTCGGATGAGAAAAATTATTTCCAACAATTTGGTGTATAACTTTCCAATATTTGTTTGATTTTTCTATAAGAAAACTGTAGATTTAGAAAAAGATAGTAATTTGGACTATTTGGCAAGAAAGTCTGTCAAAAATCAATACAAATTGTTGAATATACGTTAACACATCTGTTATCAATTATATAACGGTTTATTTCATTGATATATACGGGGAAACTCATTTTTTCGTGTTCCAAAACATGTTTTTTAAAGAAAAAGGTCACAAATTGTTGCGCGCCCAAAAGTTGATGTTCATTATTTTAAAGCAAAAAATTTTTCTCGTCTTTTGCAACTAGTTTCATGAAGATTGATGCAGGGAATCATGAGAAATAAGCGATTTTGTTCTTTAATCGACAGAAAGGCATACGACTTTAGGCAAGTAACCTCATTTTGGCGCCACCTACATTTGAAACGCAGTCGCGCTGCAAAACCTCAATTCAGCAGGAATTTTGAGCACCAAAAATATATAGTTTTCATATGTTAAGTGTTTTATTTTAGAAGAAAATTAACAAAAAGTATGAAAATCGAGACATTTAGTATGGGAGCTGTCAAATCTCTCACCATCAAAAAGCAGCGTTGAGCTTTCGCTGGATTTGTCTATAAAGTCTTGTTGATAACCCTTGGCGAGTGCGCCATCTACATGTGACGCACTGTTGTAAATGACATATCATACTTTGAAGGCCTGTACCAGGGGGATGCTAAAGGCCGCCATCTTGGGTGATTGAGATTAATAACGCACGCAAACTGCGCACAGTGAAAACAAAAAATATTTTTTTATTAATAAAATTATTAATAATTCAATTTTTGTTATAAGAATTATTGTAGTAAAAGTAAAATTACCGAGTAGTTAACTTGAAAGTTTCTTGTGATAAAAGTACAACTCTAAATGAGGTCATCGACTCGATGTGTAATTAATAATCCCAACTTTAGTAGTTTATTTTGCAAATAAATTGATTAAAATCACCTCAAAAATATACACTAACTTTTAAACGTACATTGCGGTTAAATTTTACATAAAAACAATTATTACTTTATTTCCATTTTAGGCCTGTAGTTTTTGTACTTTTTGTACAGTGCGCAGTTGCTCTGTTTTGGTTCCGTAACAGCTGTTCTTTTGTGCTGGCGCCGTAATTGACAGCTCCCTTTTTTCTGGTGCCGAAGTTGACAGCTTGTGTTGGCTGCGGGCGAGCTACCTTTAGTGAGATATAGATGATGATGATGATGGTCCCACCTCTTACCCCTACAAAGGTTTGAGCTGGACGAGTTATCGTTATGATATTTTATTTGAACATTTAAATCAGTATTGCAAAACAAAACGACCTGATTTTTAAGCAAATATAAATTAGCCTTTCAATTAACTCCGTCATTACAGTTTACTTTCGTAGATTACTAGTTGATAGGCCTGTAACTGTATCAGCTTCAAGGAATCGCATTTGGTACTAACTACTGTTCGGAGCACATATAGTTTTACTTGTATCTATCTGAACTGGATTTTTACTAAGTGCCAAGCTTACAATGACATTGCCCGAAATCGCACCCTACTGTTTTACCTGACAGAGTGTACGTAACGAGTTTTGCTTGAAGATTTGTACTTTTCGAAACCCTATCTTTCGACCGCCAAAACCTACTAGACTAGCTTTCCCTGTAGCCTTCCGAGCTCTCCTGTCCTCAGAGCAACTACCAATTTTTATCATACATAGTAAGAAACATTTACTTTCATCATCGTCAACTTAAGAGGCACATTATATTTGCATATCGCGCGCGATTCTCAAACCTTTGTAGACTTCTCATTTTTTTAACTCTAAATTTAAACAACATTTCAAAAATAAAAAAATCCATCATCATCATGTGGTCATACTGAGCAATTTACTTGTACATTCGTTTTAGAATTCCGTCAATATATAATTATATGAAGTCAAACTTAAAATACTAACTTAATGTGCGAGCAACACCGTCTTTTGAACTCTGCTATTGTCGTTGACTGTTTAATTTGTCTGGGCATCGAGTTAAAGATATTCACACCCTTATAAAACAATGAATTTTGTGCAGCTCCAAACAAGAAGTTTGGAGTGCGTGGTGCATCTGCATTTCTTGTGAAATGATCATGAAGATCACTACCTCGTAAAATTCGATCACATAGATATCTAGGCAACAAACCATTGATTAAGTTAAACACAAAAATCATAGTGGAAAAAATTATTCTTTGCTTCACAGATAGCCATTGCAGAGCATCTAACATCCATGTCGAAGAAGTAAATCTGTTACATTTTAAAATTAAACGCATTATTTTATTTTGCAGGCGTTAAAGCCTAGATAACTGTGTTTCATTTGCCAAAAATATTATCGATGAACAAAAGTCTAAGTGTGGTGAGATTATAGATTTATAAAGTTGAATTTTGCTCTGAAAGTTAAGGTCGTTTTTAGCCGACACATAATTCCATACTTTTTAGCAATTTTCTTAATTGTATTATCAATATGAATATTAAATTTTAAGTTTTCGTCAATAGTAACCCCTAGATATTTTATTGAATGAACCCGATCTATTTGCTCCCCATCAATTGCAATTTGTGCATCATGTATGTTTTGATATCTTGATGAAATAATCATGTATTTTGTTTTATTTATATTTAATTTCAACTGTTTGAATTTCAGCCATTTAGAAAGAGCATCTAAATCTTCGTTCAAGTGCAATACAGCGTCGACTGGATTTTTACTGCTACAAAAATAACAGTATCATCCGCAAAAGATTAATGTCACAATGTCTCAAAACAAGTTTCATATCATTAATATACATTATAAACAAAATGGGCCCTAAAACACTTCCCTGAGGAACACCGAGGTTGTTTTCCCTATTTTCAGATATTGCATCATTAAAAATTCTACGTTGAGTTCTCAAATTTAAATAGTTTTTAAACCATTTGAAATCTGCACCCCCGATACCAAAATTTCGGAGTGTCTTTAATAATAAGGGCCTGGAAATTGTCTCAAATGCCCGTTTCAAGTCCAAAAATACTGCCAGAGTGGAGTTTCTGTCCTCAAAAAATTCTTTCCATTTTGCTAAAACCAAATTTAAAGCAGTTTCACAAGAGTGGCCTTCACGATATCCTGATTGTTCTGGTATTAATAATTTTTTATGTTCAAGTATTCCAGCAATTGAGTTTTCACGACCGTTTCTAGATTTTTTTCTAACGTATGTAACATGTTGATAGGGCGAAACTCTTCAGCTTTTTTTGTACCAGCAACTTTTTGCATCGGTATAACCAAAGATTCTTTCCAGACTGTTGGAACTTGACCCGACAAAAGTGATTCATTTATTATCTCAAGCAAAGTGTAACCAATGACATGAAAACAATCTTTCAAAACTTTTGCATTTATATTATCGATCCCTGCTGAGCTTCCTAATTCAAAACAATCTTTTTAAGTTCAACATAGGTTACGGGATTAAAGATTTCTAGTCTGCAGTTTCTATTCATCATATTCCTAATTCCAACAGGTTCATCAGTTCTTTCTATGCTCTCATTTATTTCAACAACACTCTCAATGAAATAATTATTAAATTTACTGGCAATAACATCATCGGAACATTCTTCAATATCTCCAAAAGAATAGTTCTTGGAAGACTGTCTTTAGATTTCATTAATTTTTCAATATTTTCCATAGTTCTTTACTGTTATTTTTATTTCGTTCTATATTGTTTTGAATGTGAGTACTTCTGGTTGTTTTTAATCTTTTTGAGTACCTGTTTCTTGCAACTGTGTATTTTTTCCAATGTCTAGTATTATTTGTTGGACAGAATTTCTTGTAAAGTTTATCTCTTTTTTGTTTTAATCTCATAAGTTCTCCATTATACCAACTGTTCGAATCTTTCTTATTTATGTACTGCGTAGTTACTAATTCGTTTGTACAATTTTTCAAAGTATTCGTCAAAATTCTTGATTTGAAGTCGAGTTCTCCAGTTAATGTCCTAAAATTTACACGCCTTTCCAAAAGATCGCACAAAGCTGAAGGTGTATAGTTTTCCAAGATTTAATTTTAATACGGTCATCCGGAGATTCCAAATCAAAGTCTGAGATCGTAATAACCAGCGTTTCGTGGTCTGTTATTTTCCATTCACTTTTAACAACAGCTTTAACGCAATCTATGTTGGAGAAAACGCAGTCGATCAGTGTTCTACTATTTCTCGTTATTCTTGTGAAAGCAGCTACTTTTTGTGTTAAACCTAAATATTCTGTAAGACTCTTTAGATGTGTACAATTCTGCTCATCAAGCCAATTTATATTAAAATCACCAGCTATCAAATTAAATTTACTCATATCTAAGAAATTTTCCAACCAATTTTCTAAAATTTGAATGAATCGCTGGTCACTAGAACTTGGTGAATGATACAAAATTCCATAATTACCAGTATTCATGCCTTTTTCAACTGTAATACCCAAAAACCAGTTATTTTCAGAAAACTCGTTTAAGCACACTTTAAGATAAATAGATTCTTTATAATAAATAGCAACTCCTCCAGTATGCCTAGAGTGCGACAAACAAAATACAACTTTATACCCTGGAATGGAATATTGATCGAATGCTTCCGGTTCAGTAATATGCGTTTCAGAAAGTAATACTAAAAGAGGTTGCGAGCTTTCCACTAACTGCCGTAAAGATACGTAATTTGTGGTCAGTCCAGCAATATTCAAATAGATTATATCTGTAGCATTTACTTTCCTGCAGATCGCCCCCCTGGTCTGTACCGAGCTCTAGGATGCTCAAAACTTCAATGTTATATATGAGCAGTTCTCTAGAATTTCGGTCATTCGTTTTTTTTGTATTTTTTAATCCGACTGAAACTCTTTTGGTGCCTTCGGTATGCCCAAAGAAGCCATTTTGCATCATTAGTTTGTCCATATAATTTTCCATACAAATTTGACAACTGTCCATACAAAAATGATGTATGAAAATTCAAAAATCTGTATCTTTTGAAGGAATTTTTTACGGGCTACATTGGAAAAAAAGATACACGGTAAAAAAATTTGGTGATTTTTTTGTTTAACTTTTAATCACTAAAACTTGATTTGCAAAAAAACACTATTTTTATTTTTTTTTATTTTTGATTGAAGTTTTGCAGCGCGACTGCGTTTCAAATGTAGGTGGCACCAAAATGAGGTTACTTGCCTAAAGTCGTATGCCTTTCTGTCGATTAAAGAACAAAATCGCTTATTTCACATGATTCCCTGCATCAATCTTCATGAAACTGGTTGCAAAAGACGAGAAAAAATTTTTGCTTTAAAATAATGAACATCAACTTTTGGGCGCGCAAAAATTTGTGACCTTTTTCTTTAAAAAACATGTTTTGGAACAAGAAAAAATTAGTTTCCCCGTATATATCAATGAAATAAACAGTTATATAGTTGATAACAGATGTGTTAACGTATATTCAACAATTTGTATTGATTTTTGACAGACTTTCATGCCAAATAGTCCAAATTACTATCTTTTTCTAAATTTACAGTTTTCTCATAGAAAAATCAAACAAATATTGGAAAGTTATACACCAAATTGTTGGAAATAATTTTTCTCATCCGAATCCGGCATAAGTTTTATAAAAATGTTGATTAGGAAGGAAAAAACACATTTCATAGGTTTACGCTATTTGTTCATAGGTGGGTCATTCCATCTGAAGCGGAACAGCATTTCAAAATTACCATCTCCGATTCTGCTCAAATTTGGCAGAGCTGTTGAGACTATCAAAACATGCAAAAATCCCGAATTTCATCCAAATCGGACCATCCCCTCCGTTTTTGTACCCTCCCAAAAAATCGACTTATTGGCGATTTTTGAGCGAAACCCCTATCTTCAAACGACGATAACTCAGGAACCACAAATCTTAGAGGGTCGGTCTTAGACTCAATTTTGAAGGAAATTGGACGTAGAATCCATTTCCGTGATCAAAGTTTAGATTAAAATATGTTTTCTACCTGTATTGCGCAATTGAAAGCTTTAAATGGCCGTATCTCAAAACAGCCCTATTTATTTTTTGAATTTGACCTCACCATCGTATTCCCCGTCCGATTTTACATAAGAATCACTTATTGACAGAAAGGAATATGTTTCGTTCCAGAGATATCGAATTTAAAATTTCTTAGTATTTGCAATTACCTAAATTAGCTACACGCACCGCATATGCTAGAAGCACTTAGTCGTGCTGATCAATAATTACTACACACTAAAAAAATATGAATATTACATTTAACGGAATTGCCAATCTAACGTAAATATTATTCATGTAAATCTGTTCATGATGTAAAATTATGTGTGTTTTACTCCAATATCGAAGAAAATCGAGAAACTGACCAACACATCTCATAACACCTAATAATAAATCAATAATGACTTAACTTTACATCTAAAATGATGCACATAGTTGGAGCGTGTTTTCCGATGTAATATTCAGTGTAATTTGACTCAATTGTACGTGCTCTTGATGCCTTTTGCTTGAACGTGCAACGCGGCGGCCGCCATGTTGATTGTTGTGGTTGCGGTGCGAAAATCAAAATTGTTGATCGCTTCAAAATGTGTCCTAATTTTATTTGATTTGGCCAGAAATTCCTTCAGTTTTCGTTTGAGAAGACCTATTAACTATTGAAAAGGTAGGTGGAAATATTATCTGTGAAATACTTAGAAATCTAACTGATGTGCTTTTTGGTTTTGAAAAGTTCCAGGTTTTATGTGCCACGACCACTTTTTGAAGCACCTTGAACCGTGGTACCCTACAGGATTTGGCCAAGAGAAGTGGAAGTGAACGATTGCTGGTGCCGCTGTAGACGTTTTAAGCAGCCATGGCCTTCTCAAGCTCGAAGATTCCAAGGAGCCATCCCAAGGAGGAGAAGCTTCAGGACCGACTAAATACCGTGGACCAGAAGCTGCACGGGCCAAATTACTTTACTCCGGTTGCTGAAAGAAGTCTAGCTGTTTCTGCTTCCCAAGCCATCTGGCAGGTTAGTTCATAGAATCCGGAACCGGAAAGCGAGAGAGAACCATGTCAAGTGTCGCGTATGAAAAAAAAGTTGATTAAGTGCAAATAAAATGATTTATTCCAGTATTTAAGTGGCGTTTTTTCTTTCTAATAAGAAACAGATAATTCTTATAGGAATGGTTCCCACCAAAATTACGTTTAGTGTAATTTTACACGACCATATCGATTCATGGTTTGGGTCATGTAATATCCAAAACAGATGTAATTTTAAGTCTTATTTGACGCTCCAGTTATGTGCATCAATTAGACAGAAAATTACACGATTTTTTCGAAGTGTGTACTTGGTGTTCTGTAAGATGAATTATTTTTATATTTTTATACGATTTTGAGATAATCTTGAGATAATCAATAACTTGAACAATCTATTTTTTGTTTAAGGAATATTAATTGGTTAATTTTGAATGCACTGTTTTTTCTGATCTCAGTGTCCTTGAACCATATCAAGTAAACTTTTAATATTTATTTGCAAATGCTACAAAGTTTTTACAACACAATTCAAAAAAATAACATTTTTCTATTGTTTCCATATTTTTCCTAATTCCTCATTTCTTCCCACTTTATCAAATTATTTCTTTTATTTGAAGCAAGAACAAATGTAGAGCTGGATGTAGTAGATGAAATATTTCTCATGGGTTCTAGAGCTTTTGCCATGTGCGGTAGCAAAATAGTGCCATTCAGCAATAAACCCCAAAATCTGCCTTACGGTTTGAAAGATTGAGCATGATCATATTAAACCGATTTTTATATTGTGAACCAGTTTCATCTGAATAATTGATGATTTTTTTTTCAATTCTGGTACGTTTAATTTCAAAAACGAAACCATATACTTCTGATACATGTGGACAGTAGCTGTATCGTCTTCCAAGATTTCGAAATGATTGACAAAAAAAGATAATTGTTCGGACGGTGTCGAAATCAACACCACTTAATTTGATCATAATCAGATAATAAATCCGATTAATCTTTGTGATCCTCTTACATTTTACAGTTTTATACTTTCCAGAAAACCTCTTGCTTAATCAAGCTCACGAGAGTTTTATTCATGTTAATTCATAATTTTTAACACGATAATGTATCGTACACTTTTTCTTAAGTGTTACTTACAAGATCAATTTCAATTTCCTGCTAGCTCAGCGGGAATTCCATTCTGCCCTGTATTGCGTGTCGTTCTTGCTCTGTCCTGTTGGCTAGCACATAAATTCACCGTATACTATTTTTTTTTAATTTAAGATTAATACAGCAGTTTCCTACAATTTTTGCCTAATTTTTTTTTATTTCAATAAATAACCAGGTAGCAATTATTGATCAGCGCGCCCGAGTGCTTCTAGCATATGCGGCGAGTGTAGCTAATTTAGGTAATCTCAAATACTTAAAACTTTAAAATTCGATATCTCTGGAACGAAATATATTCCTTTCTGTCGATAAGTGATTCTTATGTAAAATTGGATGGGGAATACGATGGTGAGGTCAAATTTAAAAAATAAATAGGGCTGTTTTGAAATACGGCCATTTAAAGTTTTCAATTGCGCAATACAGGTAGAAAACATATTTTAATCCAAATTTTGATCACGGAAATGGATTCTACGTCCAATTTCCTTCAAAATTGAGTCTAAGACCGACTCTCTAAGATTTGTGGTTCCTGAGCAACCGCCGGGTTTC
Organism: Culex quinquefasciatus; assembly: GCF_015732765.1. Classification (NCBI taxonomy): domain Eukaryota; kingdom Metazoa; phylum Arthropoda; class Insecta; order Diptera; family Culicidae; genus Culex; species Culex quinquefasciatus. Next base: position 68,285,502 of record NC_051861.1, on the reverse strand, counting down.
GCTCAAAAATCGCCAAAAAGTCGATTTTTTGGGAGGGTACAAAAATTGAGGGGGTGGTCCGATTTGGATGAAAGTTGGGATTTTTGCATGTTTTGATAGTCTCAACAGCTCTGCCAAATTTGAGCAGAATCGGAGATGGTAATTTTCAAATTTGCATTTTTTCTTGCACACTTCAGGTGGAATGACCCAGGTGGCAACACGCGTCTTTTAGCTTTGCTGCAAATTCTCTATATGTTTTAGAGGACATAAAATGCCAACTTTTCAGAAATTTCCAGGTAGTTCAAAAAATCATCGAGCGAGTTATGAATTTTTGAATCAATACTGATTTTTTCAAAAAAAAAATTTCAACTTCATTTTTCGATGTGAAATCAAATTTGCAATCAAAAAGTGCTGTAGTGAAATTTTGATAAAGTACACCGTTTTCAAGTTAAATCCATATTTAGGTAACTTTTTTGAAAATAGTCGCAGTTTTTCATTTTTTTTAAAAAAATGAATGCACATGTTTGCACACTTTTGGAAAAAAGTATTTTTGAAAAGCTGAGAAAATATAGGTATTTTGCTTCTTCGGACTTCGTTGATACGACCTTTAGTTGCTGAGATATAGAGAATTTGCAGCAAAGCTAAAATACACATGTCGCCAACTATGAACAAATAGCGTAAACCTATGATTTTTTGAAAAAAAAAATGTTTTTTTCTTCATAATCAACATTTTTATAAAACTAATGCAGGATTCGGATGAGAAAAATTATTTCCAACAATTTGGTGTACAACTTTTCAATATTTGTTTGATTTTTTATGAGAAAGTTTTGAATAAGATAGTAATTTGGACTATTTGTATTTATTTATTTTGCACCGTCTTCGACTGAGGTCGCACAGACTGAATAATAAGAAAGTCTGCCAAAAATCAATACAAATTGTTGAATATACGTTAACACATCTGTTATCAAACTGTTTATTTCATTGATATATATGGAAAAACTCATTTTTTCGTGTTCCAAAACATGTTTTTTAATGAAAAAGGTCACAAATTTTTGCGCGCCCAAAAAATGATGTTCATTATTTTAAAGCAAACAAATTTTTTCGTCTTTTGCAACCAGTTTCATTAAAATTGATGCAGGGAATCATGAGAAATAAGCGATTTTGTTCTTCAATCCAGCAGAAATGAATACGATTTTTGGCAAGTAACCTCAATTTGGCGCCACCTACATTTGAAACACAGGCGCGCTGCAAAACCTCAATTGCAATGCAAAGGTTTAAAAACTAACCTAATCCACCTATGTGGTTGATGCCTTCCTCACTTTTTACCAAAAATGGGTAATATGAGAGGTTTGGACACACATTTCAGCTTTTTTTTAGTTCCAGAAAAAAACACAGATATAACTTATGTGGTAATAACTCGAGACAGGGTTGCCAGGTCTTCAATTTTTTGGACTCATTGGAAAGGCCTTTAAATTACCTAAATCACGATGGGTCGGATGATGGATCCGGACATAGTTTACATACATTTAGGTGAGATCCGGCTTTAAAAAAGTACATAAATATCACTTAAGTGGTCATAACTCGAGACAGGGTTGCCAGATCTTCAATGTTTTGGACTCATTGGAAAGGCCTTTCAATTACCTAACCACGATGGGTCATATGATGGTTCCGGACATAGTTTACGTACATTTAGGTGAGATCCGGCTTCAAAAAAGTACATGAATATCACTTAAGTGGTCATAACTCGAGATAGGGTTGCCAGATCTTCTATGTTTTGGACTCATTGAAAAGGCCTTTTAATTACCAAACCAACGATGGGTCGGATGATGGATCCGGACATAGTTTACATACATTTCTGTGAGATCCGGCTTCAAAAAAGTACATAAATATCACTTAAGTGGTCATAACTCGAGGCAGGCTTGCCAGATCTTCAATAATTTTGACTCATTGGAAAGGCCTTTCAATTACCTAACCAACGATGGGTCGGATGATGGATCCGGACATAGTTTACATACATTTAGGTGAGATCCGGCTTTAAAAAGTACATAAATATCACTTAAGTGGTCATAACTCGAGACAGGGTTGCCAGATCTTCAATGTTGTGGACTCATAGGAAAGGCCTTTCAATTGACTAACCAACGATGGGTCGGATGATGGATCCGGACATAGTTTACATACATTTCTGTGAGATCCGGCTTCAAAAAAGTACATAAATATCACTTAAGTGATCATAACTCGAGACAGGGTTGCCAGATCTTCAATGTTTTGGACTCTTTGGAACGGCCTTTCAATTGCCTAACCAACGATGGGTCGGATGATGGATCCGGACATAGTTTACATACATTTAGGTGAGATCCGGCTTTAAAAAGGTACATAAATATCACTTAAGTGGTCATAACTCGAGACAGGGTTGATAGATCTTCAATGTTTTGGACTCATTGGAAAGGCCTTTCAATTACCTAACCAACGATGGGTCGGATGATGGATCCGGACATCGTTTACGTGCATATAATTGAGATCCGGATATTTGCGAAAACACGTTTTTATACATAACTTTTGAACTACTTATCGAAACTTCAAACAATTCAATAGCGATGTATGGGACCTTAAACCAAGTCGAATGCAGCTGGTTCGATCAAAATCGGTTCAGCCAGTGCTGAGAAAACTCAGTGAGAATTTTGGTCACATACATACATACATACACACATACACACACACATACACACACACATACACACACACATACACACACATACACACACACATACACACACACAGACATTTGTTCAGTTTTCGATTCTGAGTCGATATGTATACATGAAGGTGGGTCTAGGAGCTTTTAATAAAAAGTTCATTTTCAGAGCAGGATTATAGCCTTACCTCAGTGAGGAAGGCAAAACAGGAAAATTGATGTTTTCTAAGTCTCACCCAAACAGCCCACCATTTTTTAATGTCGATATCTCAGCAACTAATGGTCCGATTTTCAATGTTAAAACATAAAACATTTGTGAAATTTTCCGATCTTTTCGAAAACAATATTTTCAAAAAATTTAAACATAGACAAACATTTTAAAAGGGCGTAATATTGAATGTTTGGCCTTTTAAAATGTCAGTCTTGATTTGAAAATTTTGAAAATATTGTTTTCGAAAAGATCAGAAAATTTCACAAATGTTTCATATTTTAACATTGAAAGTCGGACCATTAGTTGCTGAGATATCGACATTAAAAAATTGTGGGCTGTTTGGGTGAGACTTAAAAAACATCAATTTTCCTGTTTTTAAACCATTGCATTGCAATATCTCAGCAACTAAAGGTAGAGAAATACAGAGAATTTTCTCAGCTTTTCAAAAAAAAAAATCAAAAAGTGTGCAAACATGTGCACTGATTGAAAAAATGAAAAACTGCGACTATTTTCAAAAAAGTCACCTAAATATGGATTTAACTTGAAAACGGTGCACTTTATCAAAATTTCACTAGAGTACTTTTTTATTGAAAATTTGATTTTACATCGAGAGCGAGTTGTGGCGCTATAACCACGGCAAATAGTGTCCAGGGCATTTGTGGAAATACAGTGTCCCATCCTCGAGGGTCCCGGAGCACCAAAACTTCTTAGCATGGTGCTCCCAACGATTAATTGCCCAAACAAACAGGAACGTGAGCGGGGGATCCCCACGTTTCTTCCTCCCCTGTCGATTCAGAAATGTGTTGTTGTTTGAACATTCGTGTTCAAACTCAATCCAATTCAAAGAATCATCTTTGCGGTAAACTTTACGCAGTTGGCCTGGCCGCTTTAACGTTTGTGATGTTTCAAAGCAATTTATTGCATTGGGCACTGCAATTGTTAATAATGACAAGAGGATGCTAGGCGTTAATCAACCTAAGGAATTTTCCAGGATGCCCTCGAAAGACTGGCTGCGCTAGGGTTAGATTAGATTAGCAAATTTGATTTTACATCGAAAAATGAAGCTGAAAATTTTTGCGACCATCATTTCGAATTTTGAAAAAATCAGTATTGATTCATAAATTCATAACTCGGTCAATGATTTTTGCACAACCTGGAAATTTCTGAAAAGTTGGCATTTTGTGTCCTCTAAAACATATAAAAAAATAGTGTTTTTTGCAAATCAAGTTTAAGTGATAAATAGTTAAATAAATATCACCAATTTTTTTTACCTTGTATCATTTTTTTTCCAGTGTAGTCCTTATCCATACCTACAACTTTGCCGAAGACACCAAATCGATCAAAAAAATTCCTTCAAAAGATACAGATTTTTGAATTTTCAAACATCATTTTTGTATGGACATACGATACGGTGGTTCAAAATTCCATGTGCTTTCGAAGTTCTTTGGATCGGTCTTTCGCCGGCACACAAACCCAGCAACAGGAACGATTTTTTCGCTGGCACAAAATTGGCAATAGGAACGTTTTTTAGGTTCTTCAACTTTCAAATTATTAGCTGTGGTTCGGTTTTGGGGAACGACCGAAAAAAACCGATGACAAAAAGGGAAAATGCCACGTGTTTTTTAGTAATCTAGTAATTAGTATTTTTTTATGAATGCGAATGCGAAGTAGCGAGCCGAAAACATATATAAGAAAGTGCGCCAGTTTTCAGACCATCATTCACGTCTCAGACGTCGGACTGGCCAGACCAGCAGCAGCAGAGCAGAGAGACCAGAATAGCAGCAGCAGCAGGAGAGGACCAGAGCAGCAGGAGAGAGAGAGAGGGACCAGAGCCACAAAAGAAGCGTGCATCGCCTTCTCGTCGCCAGCCAGTTGCCTCTCCGTTGGCCGAACCGTTTGGATATTCTGAGGAAGGGGGTGAGGACTTCCTAACTCTTCAAAATTTCCCTCACTCCCCGTCCATCGTCCTACCCGTGACGAGCCGGTGAAATGCTTTTCAGGAAAAAAAACTGGTCTTCAGGGGATGACGGACTTCACAGCTTTCTGATGCTGCTCTCGCCCCCAACCCCACTCCCTCCCCTCCATTCTACTGCTTAACACTCGGTTCGCAAAACAATCGTTGTTCGTTCTTTTCTTTCCTTCCTCTTTTTGGTGTTGGTGTTTGAAAAAGACTTTCTAGTAAGACATTTATCAACACATTCAAAGTATGTTTACATGGCTGCTGCGAATTTGTTTGATATTACACTCAAACCCCGATGGTTTGACACCAACTGTTGTCAAACGGTCACGTTTTAGTTTGACACCCCTTTTACACGGAGTTCACACACACTACTAAACGTTTGTTTTGAAAGTGTGCGTGAGCGCCGTGTAAAAAGTGACAGTTCGTCACTTTTTAGTTTGACTTTGACCAACCAACGGGGTACAAACTAAAAAAGTGTCAAACGAAAAAGTGACCAACCACCGGGGGTTGAGTGTATCTGTTTCTAGCTAAAGTTTCATTGACATGCGACTTCCAGCTGATTTTTTTTTTTGAACGACCGTCCCATTTTTCTTTCAACATATTTCGCAGGGACTTGGACAGTTCAAGCTCGATTATTGTTTTCATCAGGACACTATGTGACGAGGAATTAGTCAGTTTAGATTTTATTTTTTTTCACTGGGCCTATGAACCCATTTTTTGTTTGGTACGGGCCTTCATTGTCAACTCACTCGGAATTTAATATGAATAGTTAATAAATTTCATTTCAAACGCAACAATTGGTTCCGTTTACGTACTGGTTGTTGCTTTTAAACCGGAATTCGTAAACGATTTGAATTGAATTCCGTTTCAGAATTACGTCTGCTGTGTGCTATCTTGTGACATAGACCATTTGTTTGAAAATTAGTTAATGATGACGTTTTGCTATACTTAACAAAAAATACAAGATGCTTTAACCCGATTTTGAGAACTCGCTTCCGTTTCCCGGATATCGCAAAACACACTTGTGACATAAACCAATTTATCATCAAAATGATCGTGCATACATGTGACACGTCATACATCTTGTTGGAATATGTGGAATTTTTTTCTTGTTTTTCACAAATTTATGTTGATACACACTATCTAAAGGCGATACAATCCTTTGTATTTGAAAATATACTATAAAATATAAAGTCGTTTATCGATTGATTTAGGCCTATTTTAGTTTGTACGGGAATTCTGAGCACACTTGTGACACGTAGTACAATTTTACTTTCGAAACACACTTGTGACACGTGCGTTTCATATTTCTGTTTACATAATTTACTGTATCTTTTAACTGGTGTAACCAAATTAGTTGAAACTTGGAGCGTTTGTTAAGCGATAGTATACGAACCGATTGCTTCAAACAGTTTGGCTCTATCATTCATAGTTTTGAAAATATTTATCATCAAACTTTAAAAATCGATTTTCTCGAGTAGTACTAAATGGTTGTTGTCACAAGATAGCACACAACAAACGATTAGTTACTTTACAGAATTAGTTTGCTGGGTTGTTCATATGGTGTGTAAGTTATTCCGTAAATCTATTTAAAGTATTTAGCGAATTCTTCAAAATCAAGATGTGGAAAATCTCATTCCACATATCAAAACTTTACGTAGTCCTACGCCATTCCAGTTATGTCTGTGGATTTTCGATCCTCTTCGTGGTTTTTTAACCGGCCGGTTTTTTTTGTATAATACGGATTTGTACGGAATTTAATGTGACAGTGACCAATTGAATTGCTTTTTTGATTTGGCCAAAGCTTTTACTAATTAGAAAATTGTATGTAACTGTCAGTTTGATTTTAAAAGGATTATTTGGGTAGTTTTCTAGGTTTGCTTCAGTTCAAAGTTGATTATCAATAATTGTTCTATTCAAATTCCTTGCAAAACATATTTATCCAATAAAATATCTAAAGGCTATCTGAAGATTGTGAAAACATGTAAAAATCAGAGTTGACAAATGTTTTCGTGATAACACTTAGATCGATATTATTCGTAACAGCAAACTTGCCATTTCGTAAACTTTTGAAAATTAAAAAAAATGTTGTCTGTATGGTCATGATTCAGCAAATGTTTTTTTTGAGAATGTTTTCAAAACGTGCAAGTAATAAGCACTCTTATAGCAAAGTATAAATTGCAGCTGTAAATACGACACTGGTTTATATTTTGAATTCCAAATTTATCCAAATCATTCCTTAACATTTTTTGTTTTGTTATAACATGTGTGTGTGTGCAACCAACCAAACGGGACCACACGGCAGCTTCTTACAAATTGAGTTGTTTCCATGTATTTTTAGATCTACATTCTATACGTGCAAATAACTCGCATAGGCATTTGGAAGGTATTAGCTCTGCCGAGCTTCGGTGATCCATTTCTACGCTGGCTAGCCGAGCGCGAGGTACTTCAGCTTTATCGACAAGCCCCGCCCTGAAGAACGTTTGCACCAATCGGGTTCAAACGTTATTTAGAACTTCCGAACCCTTGTCAAATGGATAAGGACCCAGCGCGTATATAGTTGGTAGCAACAGTATTCCTAATTCCAGTTATAGCTCACCAAGTCGCGATGGCATAGTGGTTAGCATTTTTGCTTACCAATCCAAAGGACGGGGGATCGAACCCCGACTCGAGCGACTTTGATTTTTCGTTCATGTTCAGAGTTTCAAGATTTATATTTCCTATACTTTCTCGTTGGGAGCAGATGGGAATCGAACCCAGGACCATTCGCTTACAAAGCGAACACCGTAACCAGTCAGCCACGGCCGCTCCTATTTTTTGTTTTGTTATAACATGGGGTCATATCAGCAATGTGTACGAATTTTTGCTAAGCATGATTTGGTAGCCTTAGTTATAAATAAAGTTCTAATCAGAATAATAATGCTGACATGAATACATGAAAACAGAGTCAAAATCATCGAGAACTCGAAGGTTTTGGAAAAAAAAAAGTTTCAATTGAGTGTTTCAGAGGATTTTTAAAAATAATTGTGTCCTATGAGATAGCGACTAGAATAATATAAATTGTAAATGTAGCTACATTGTTTTGTCCAACAGATTGATTTTTTTTTTTTCAAAATCGTATGCAAATTAAAACAGCACAGGCATATTTCATAGAAAAAATGTATGATTGGAAAAATGGTAACTATTTTTTACCTATAAGGCTGAACCAATTGTCACCGTTTTCTGTAGCATTCTTTCAATTCAAAGGTATTGGAGTTTAATCCTTATGTGTGGGATCCACCAGAAACACCATACACGGCTCATTTGAATATTCATGAATTCATGATTTTCACAAGACTCATGGCCTTTTTCACCTGCTTTGCTAGTATTGGCACTTTTTCAGTACGAGACCACTATCAGGGCAAATTGTTATGCCTTTCGTTTGCACTTTACACTACACAAGTTGGTAATAAATTGATGACGCGAGGAGAAAAATGACAGTAGAGAATATTTGCAATTTTCCGAAGCGCATCAATATGCTGTTAATTGAATGATTCTTCTTTCCACCACAATCTCGAATCCACTGTTTCCGTCATCTGCTTTGATGTTTGCGCTATCGTTGATGTAAATTCCATTTACAGCGAAAGTATATTGTTACATCCATGGTTTGTGAAACAATAAGCAACTATTGAAACATTTTTCCAAATCACTGATTTTTTCGATGGACGAAGATACACTGATAGATAGGAATGTGTTGCAAAAAGGATACAGTATAGTGTTGCAAAGGATAACGAGAGCGAGAAATGAGAGTGGGAGAATAAAATGAGATTTGCAGCTATAAAGATTGTTTGAAAAACTATTTTTTTGTTTTATAGTCTCATAAGTTGGTGACAAAATGATAATTATTTTAATAACATTGAAATAAGGTACTGAAAAAAATCAAACATTAAATAAAACAATGCTAGACACTATCAAAAAAGGCAGATTATACATTGAACATAGGATTTCATCAGAAGTTATGAACAAGTTGCGTGGATTATTGTTACAAGCACTAAATTCCTGTGGTTTAGCGTAAACTTTCTTCCTATTTCTTGAAAATTAATGATTCGCACGGATTTTTCCTTAACCACTGTATTAAAACTGAATTCTTTGCTTGACTAAAAGTTTGCTGAACTTCACGAAATCTGATTCTCTTCCAATTGAGAGCAATGTCAAATACTGCGCAGAATCCCGACAGTATCGTGGTCTAGTCCTGCACTTTATTCTCCAATACTGTATGTGCTCTCCGTTTGCACGAGTCTAGCCTGTGTTACGGTTCGGTTATCCTTTACTTTTTTTCGGTGTAGGAGGTAATAAAAAACATGTGCCGAAATATTTTCCAGCTTTTATTGTAAATTTAGAGAGCCGAACACCATAGTCAGTTGACACGTTCATTATTTATGCATCGTCTTGGCGCGCAACCGACACCTTTTTTTCTTTTGAGGTTTTCATTCACGAAATTTACGCTGTAAGCAGCTCGTAAAACTGACGGTAGAATGAAAATTCAAACCGTTTCAGTTAGTTACAGGAAATGTATCATAGCATAGCATAGCATAGCATAGCATAACGGGTCTGCACCACGCTGTAGGGGGTGCCACAATGGTCAATTCAATATTCTTAGACAATTTGATTGCTGCCCGGTACAACCAAGAATCTAAGAACGTAAATTTCCACACTGTGCTCCAAGGCTACGCCCATACAGTCCCGTGGGGATTTGGGAGGGGATGTTTTTGTTGTTCACTAGTGGCAAAAGTGCAGGGAACCCATGCGACTTTTAAAAGTGAACGGAATATTTTGGGAGGTTTGGAATGGGCGTTAGGGAATTTCATCGGGCCGAAGAAAATGGTTGAGTGCGTAATGTATTTAATGATTTCTAAAGTACGAGCGCAGCCGTTCCTGCAGCTGGACAGCGTACGGTTCCAGCGGACCGCTCAGCGTTCCCTCCTGGATGGGGGCGATCGTTCGCCAGCAGGCCCGTAGCCAGGGGGGGGGGCTTCCGGGCTGCAGCCCCCCCCGAAATTTTTTCCAATTTTTTTAAAATTGAACTACCTTAAAAAAATTTTAAATCAATGATTGTGTGTTCTCTTCCCAGAAATAATTTGTAAGATATAGAATCAAGAATTGATTGATCAAACTAAGTAATTTGCCTGTCCATTGCCGGGCTCAGTTTTTGTAGATTATGGATCCAAAATTTGGATATTTAAAAATTGAGCTGCAGATTTGAACATTGTTCCATTCAGTAACATCTCATTTATCTTGTAGTTTTAGCATTACATTGGTTAGGATGGTCCAAATCTGGGCTTACTTGGGGCTATCCCCTGAAATCAAAGATATACGCATCACTAGCCTAAGTTCCAAAATTTGATCTTTTTCTGACCACTGACCACCAAGTTTGGGCAAAATCGTCAAATTGTATGGAGAAAAGCAACTGTTTCAGTTTTTGACCAATGGAAGGCGCAATAACTATCCAGTTCTTATCAATTTTCAGAACTAATATCTTCTTTAAATTTGGAAAAACTTTCCCGAAGACACCTTATTTTTTGGGGTTTTTGCTAAAAGTTATTAACCTTCGAAAATAGCAATTTCCGAGCGGACTGCTCTAAGGGCTACATAGAAATAATTACCGTCATCTGGGGCGAATCGGGACTACAGTCTGAATAGGGACAGCAAAAATCCTTAGATCTTGTTGTCTTATTTTTGATTGTAGAATTTAAGTAAGACCCCTGAAGAACCATAAAATAATTTAGAATTTTTGGATTCAATGTGGCGGTCAAAATGGAGGTCAAGAAATATTTCTGGTTTTTTTTTTAAAGGTCTAATAAACCAAATTTCCAGTTTTTTCTTTTTGGGTGCTTTTGAAACCGTCAGGGGTATTAAAAAACACCCAAAAAGCAAAAACTTGGTGTATTGGACCATTAAAAAAACAGATGCCGAATTTGATGTTAAAAACAAGCTAATAAAACATGCCGATTTCATTTGTTCCTGATTCGGTTATCCGAAGTCCTTCGAACTTCGGATAATCGAAACTTTGGATAATCGAGGCTTCGGCTAGTCGAATTTGGATTGTAAAATTAATAGTCCTGCTTTATTTGCATTAAAACCTTTAAACTGTTAATACATGTTTTTTCTCTACATTTTTCAAAATTTATCATAATTTCTCAAAAATATTTAGATTTTGTTTTCAAAAACGAAAGCATTAAATATGAAAAACATTTGAGTGAATTTTGACTATTATCAGAAATACAATTCTAATTTTATCGTTTTGGTTTTAAGAATATGGTTAGTTACATATCTAAGACCTTAGAGAAAAATGCTTGAGAAATATCTGTGTGTATTTTTTTATTACTTTTTCGTAAACCTTTTTTCCGAAACCACTCGTCCAAAATGCTTTCTTTTGGTCACAGTTTTTAGTTTCCACCGTGGCCAATCTCCAATTTTTATTTAATATATCAAAAATCGGAAGATCAACTAAGTGAATACTTATTATCAACTAATTTTCACTTTGTGCATGAGCTTGCGATTTTAAAGGAAGAAATAAAATGATAAAAATATTCAAAACGTTAAAAATTTAAGCTTGGATTCAAAAACTCTGAAATTAAATTAATTAAACATCACTTTCAAATTATATAATTTCTGATCAATAATTCATTTTTAAACTATTTAATTTCTATTTTTGGATTTTACAGATTAGAATTTGCATTTAGAAAGTTTTAAAATTTCTTTATTATTTTTTTATAATTTCTTATTTCTGAATATCAATTGTAAATATTTTCCAAAGTTTATGTTGCCACCTTTTCAAAATGGACCAAAAAACAGAGCAAATACAATATTTAACCCGTATAGGCCTGGGTGAAATTGGAATCACTAAAATGGCCATAACTCAGCGAAAACTCAACCAATTTGCATACTTCTTTATTAGTTGGACTCGTTAGAATGTCTATTTTCCGAAAATGACCCGCAGAACCCGGAAATGTTCCGGTGGCCGGAGATATTCCGGTGGGTCACTGGGTCAAACAGGGTCAAAAATGGCCATTTTGGGTCCCGCACTATTTTGTTAATAGAAATCTAGGAAAAAAACACATTTTTTCATGTTACGATCTTTGTTCTACCAACAGACAATACTGACCATTGATTTTGCACCACCGGGGATGTTCCGGATTGAGCGGGCAGGTTCCCTACCCCGGGGGAACCGGTCAAGGGACGGTCAGAAATAAAACTATTTCAATCATGGCAATATGGGTGTCAAAGTTCATCATTTTCAAAATCAAGCTCATCTATGATCCCCAAAACCACCTTTGGACCGATCTGGCCACTTTAGAACCGGTTCCCGGTACTCCAGTGAAACCGGAATAATGCAAATTACGGGATTATTTCTGAATAATTTTTGGCAGGGCAATATGGATGTCAAAGTTCATCAGTTTCAAAATCAAGCTCATCCATGATCCCCAGAACCCCTTTTGGATCGATCTGGCCACTTTGGGATTCCCGGTACTCCGGTGAAACCCGGAATAAGGCAAATTACGAGATTATTTCTGAACAATTTTTGACTGGGCAATATGGGTGTCAAAGTTCATCATTTTCAAAATCAAGCTCATCCATGATCCCCAGAACCACTTTTGGATCGATCTGGCCACTTTGGAACCGGTTCCCGGTACTCCGGTGGAACCCGGAATATGCCAATTTACGGGATTATTTCTGAATAATTTTTCACAAGCAATATGGGTGTAAAAGTTCATCATTTTCAAAACAAAGCTCATCTATGATCCCCAAAACCACCTTTGGACCGATCTGGCCACTTTGGGACCGGTTCCAGTGGAACCCGGAATAAGGCAAATTACGGGATTATTTCTGAACAATTTTGACTGGGCAATATGGGTGTCAAAGTTCACCATTTTCAAAACAAAGCTCATCCATGATCCTCAGAACCACTTTTGGATCGATCTGGCCACTTTGGGACCGGTTCCCGGTACTCAGGTAGAACCCGGAATATGGCAAATTACGGGATTATTTCTGAATAATTTTTGACTGGCCAATATTGATGTCAAAGTTCATCATTTTCAAAACAAAGCTCATCCATGATCACAAAAACCACTTTTGGACCAATCTGGCCACTTTGGGACCGGTTCCCGGTACTCCGGTGGAACCCGGAATATGGCAATTTACGGGATTATTTCTGAATAATTTTTCACAGGCAATATGGGTGTCAAAGTTCATCATTTTCAAAACAAAGCTCATCTATGATCCCCAAAACCACCTTTGGACCGATCTGGCCACTTTAGAACCGGTTCCCGGTACTCCGGTGAAACCCGGAATAAGGCAAATTACGGGATTATTTCTGAACAATTTTTGACTGGGCAATATGGGTGTCAAAGTTCACAATTTTCAAAATTTATCTCATCCATGATCCTGGCCACTTTGGGATCGGTTCCCGGTACTCAGGTAGAACCCGGAATATGGCAAATTACGGGATTATTTCTGAATAATTTTTGACAGGGCAATATTGATGTCAAAGTTCATCATTTTCAAAACAAAGCTCATCCATGATCACCAAAACCATTTTTGGACCAATCAGGCCACTTTGGGACTGGTTCCCGGTACTACGGTGGAACCCGGAATATGGCTAAATTATGAAAATGATGAACATTGACATCCATATTGCCCTGTCAAAATATTCAGAAATAATCCCGTAATTTTCCTTATTCAAGTTCCACCGGAGTACCGGGAACCGATCCCAAAGTGGCCAGATCGGTCCAAAGGTGGTTTTGGGGATCATAGATGAGCTTGATTTTGAAAATGATGAACTTTGACATCCATATGCCCAGCCAAAATTGTTCAGCAATAATACCGTAATTTGCTATATTCAGGTTCCAGAGTACCGAACCGGTCCCAAAGTGGCCAGATCGATACAAAAGTGGTTCTGGGGATCATGGATGAGCTAAGTTTTGAAAATGGTGAACTTTGACACCCATATTGCCCAGTCAAAAATTGTTCAGAAATAATCCCGTAATTTGCTTATTCCGGTTTCACCGGAGTACCGGAAACCGGTCCCAAAGTGGCCAGATCGGTCCAAAGGTGGTTTTGAGATCATAGATGAGCTTGATTTTGAAAATGATGAACTTTGACATCCATATTGCCCAGTCAAAAATTGTTCAGAAATAATCCCATTTGCCATATTCCGAGTTCCACGAGTACCGGGAACCGGTCCCAAAGTGGCCAGATCGATCCAAAAGTGGTTCTGGGGATCATGGATGAGCTAAATTTTGAAAATGATTAACTCTGACACCCATATTGCCCAGTCAAAATTGTTCAGAAATAATCCGTACTTTGCCTTATTCCGGGTTTCACCGGAGTACCGGGAACCGGTTCCAAAGTGGCCAGATCGGTCAAAGGTGGTTTTGGGGATCATAGATGAGCTTGATTTTGAAAATGATGAACTTTGACATCCATATTGCCCTGTCAAAATTGTTCAGAAATAATCCCGTAATTTGCCTTATTCGGGTTTCACCGGAGTACCGGGAACCGGTTCCAAAGTGGCCAGATCGATCCAAAAGTGGTTCTGGGGATCATGGATGAGCTTGATTTTGAAAATGATGAACTTTGACACCCATATTGCCCAGTCAAAATTGTTCAGAAATAATCCCGTAATTTGCCTTATTCCGGGTTTCACTGAGTACCGGGAACCGGTCCCAAAGTGGCCAGATCGGTCCAAAGGTGGTTTTGGGGATCATGGATGAGCTAAATTTTGAAAATGATGAACTTTGACACCCATATTGCCCAGTCAAAAATTGTTCAGAAATAATCCCGTAATTTGCCTTATTCCGGGTTTCACCGGAGTACCGGGAACCGGTCCCAAAGTGGCCAGATCGATACAAAAGTGGTTCTGGGGATCATGGATGAGCTAAGTTTTGAAAATGGTGAACTTTGACACCCATATTGCCCAGTCAAAAATTGTTCAGAAATAATCCCGTAATTTGCCTTATTCCGGGTTTCACCGGAGTACCGGGAACCGGTCCCAAAGTGGCCAGATCGGTCCAAAGGTGGTTTTGGGGATCATAGATGAGCTAAATTTTGAAAATGATTAACTTTGACACCCATATTGCCCAGTCAAAAATTGTTCAGAAATAATCCCGTAATTTGCCTTATTCCGGGTTTCACCGGAGTACCGGGAACCGGTCCCAAAGTGGCCAGATCGGTCCAAAGGTGGTTTTGGGGATCATAGATGAGCTTGATTTTGAAAATGATGAACTTTGACATCCATATTGCCCTGTCAAAAATTGTTCAGAAATAATCCCGTAATTTGCCTTATTCCGGGTTTCACCGGAGTACCGGGAACCGGTCCCAAAGTGGCCAGATCGGTCCAAAGGTGGTTTTGGGGATCATATATGAGCTTGATTTTGAAAATGATGAACTTTGACATCCATATTGCCCAGTCAAAAATTGTTCAGAAATAATCCCGTAATTTGCCTTATTCCGGGTTTCACCGGAGTACCGGGAACCGGTCCCAAAGTGGCCAGATCGGTCCAAAGGTGGTTTTGGGGATCATAGATGAGCTTGATTTTGAAAATGATGAACTTTGACATCCATATTGCCCAGTCAAAAATTGTTCAGAAATAATCCCGTAATTTGCTATATTCCGGGTTCCACCGGAGTACCGGGAACCGGTCCCAAAGTGGCCAGATCGATACAAAAGTGGTTCTGGGGATCATGGATGAGCTAAGTTTTGAAAATGGTGAACTTTGACACCCATATTGCCCAGTCAAAAATTGTTCAGAAATAATCCCGTAATTTGCCTTATTCCGGGTTTCACCGGAGTACCGGAAACCGGTCCCAAAGTGGCCAGATCGGTCCAAAGGTGGTTTTGGGGATCATGGATGAGCTTGATTTTGAAAATGATGAACTTTGACATCCATATTGCCCTGTCAAAAATTGTTCAGAAATAATCCTGTAATTTGCCTTATTCCGGGTTTCACCGGAGTACCGGGAACCGGTCCCAAAGTGGCCAGATCGGTCCAAAGGTGGTTTTGGGGATCATAGATGAGCTTGATTTTGAAAATGATGAACTTTGACATCCATATTGCCCAGTCAAAAATTGTTCAGAAATAATCCCGTAATTTGCCATATTCCGGGTTCCACCGGAGTACCGGGAACCGGTCCCAAAGTGGCCAGATCGATCCAAAAGTGGTTCTGGGGATCATGGATGAGCTAAATTTTGAAAATGATTAACTCTGACACCCATATTGCCCAGTCAAAAATTGTTCAGAAATAATCCCGTAATTTGCTATATTCCGGGTTTCACCGGAGTACCGGGAACCGGTCCCAAAGTGGCCAGATCGGTCCAAAGGTGGTTTTGGGGATCATATATGAGCTTGATTTTGAAAATGATGAACTTTGACATCCATATTGCCCAGTCAAAAATTGTTCAGAAATAATCCCGTAATTTGCATTATTCCGGGTTCCACCGGAGTACCGGGAACCGGTCCCAAAGTGGCCAGATCGATCCAAAAGTGGTTCTGGGGATCATGGATGAGCTAAATTTTGAAAATGATGAACTTTGACATCCATATTGCCCAGTCAAAAATTGTTCAGAAATAATCCCGTAATTTGCCTTATTCCGGGTTTCACCGGAGTACCGGGAACCGGTTCCAAAGTGGCCAGATCGGTCCAAAGGTGGTTTTGGGGATCATAGATGAGCTTGATTTTGAAAATGATGAACTTTGACATCCATATTGCCCTGTCAAAAATTGTTCAGAAATAATCCCGTAATTTGCTATATTCCGGGTTTCACCGGAGTACCGGGAACCGGCCCCAAAGTGGCCAGATCGGTCCAAAGGTGGTTTTGGGGATCATATATGAGCTTGATTTTGAAAATGATGAACTTTGACATCCATATTGCCCAGTCAAAAATTGTTCAGAAATAATCCCGTAATTTGCATTATTCCGGGTTCCACCGGAGTACCGGGAACCGGTCCCAAAGTGGCCAGATCGATCCAAAAGTGGTTCTGGGGATCATGGATGAGCTAAATTTTGAAAATGATTAACTCTGACACCCATATTGCCCAGTCAAAAATTGTTCAGAAATAATCCCGTAATTTGCCTTATTCCGGGTTTCACCGGAGTACCGGGAACCGGTTCCAAAGTGGCCAGATCGATCCAAAGATGGTTTTGGGGATCATAGATGAGCTTGAATTTGAAAATGATGAACTTTGACATCCATATTGCCCAGTCAAAAATTGTTCAGAAATAATCCCGTAATTTGCCATATTCCGGGTTCCACCGGAGTACCGGGAACCGGTCCCAAAGTGGCCAGATCGATCCAAAAGTGGTTCTGGGGATCATGGATGAGCTAAATTTTGAAAATGATTAACTCTGACACCCATATTGCCCAGTCAAAATTGTTCAGAAATAATCCCGTAATTTGCCTTATTCCGGGTTTCACCGGAGTACCGGGAACCGGTTCCAAAGTGGCCAGATCGGTCCAAAGGTGGTTTTGGGGATCATAGATGAGCTTGATTTTGAAAATGATGAACTTTGACATCCATATTGCCCTGTCAAAATTGTTCAGAAATAATCCCGTAATTTGCTATATTCCGGGTTTCACCGGAGTACCGGGAACCGGTCCCAAAGTGGCCAGATCGGTCCAAAGGTGGTTTTGGGGATCATATATGAGCTTGATTTTGAAAATGATGAACTTTGACATCCATATTGCCCAGTCAAAAATTGTTCAGAAATAATCCCGTAATTTGCATTATTCCGGGTTCCACCGGAGTACCGGGAACCGGTCCCAAAGTGGCCAGATCGATCCAAAAGTGGTTCTGGGGATCATGGATGAGCTAAATTTTGAAAATGATTAACTCTGACACCCATATTGCCCAGTCAAAAATTGTTCAGAAATAATCCCGTAATTTGCCTTATTCCGGGTTTCACCGGAGTACCGGGAACCGGTTCCAAAGTGGCCAGATCGATCCAAAGATGGTTTTGGGGATCATAGATGAGCTTGAATTTGAAAATGATGAACTTTGACATCCATATTGCCCAGTCAAAAATTGTTCAGAAATAATCCCGTAATTTGCCATATTCCGGGTTCCACCGGAGTACCGGGAACCGGTCCCAAAGTGGCCAGATCGGTCCAAAGGTGGTTTTGGGGATCATGGATGAGCTTGATTTTGAAAATGATGAACTTTGACATCCATATTGCCCTGCCAAAAATTATTCAGAAATAATCCCGTAAATTGCCATATTCCGGGTTCCACCGGAGTACCGGGAACCGGTTCCAAAGTGGCCAGATCGATCCAAAAGTGGTTCTGGGGATCATGGATGAGCTTGATTTTGAAAATGATGAACTTTGACACCCATATTGCACAGTCAAAAATTGTTCAGAAATAATCTCGTAATTTGCCTTATTCCGGGTTTCACGGAGTACCGGGAACCGGTCCCAAAGTGGCCAGATCGATCCAAAAGGGGTTCTGGGGATCATGGATGAGCTTGATTTTGAAACTGATGAACTTTGACATCCATATTGCCCTGCCAAAAATTATTCAGAAATAATCCCGTAATTTGCATTATTCCGGGTTTCACCGGAGTACCGGGAACCGGTTCTAAAGTGGCCAGATCGGTCCAAAGGTGGTTTTGGGGATCATAGATGAGCTTGATTTTGAAAATGATGAACTTTGACACCCATATTGCCATGATTGAAATAGTTTTATTTCTGACCGTCCCTTGACCGGTTCCCCCGGGGTAGGGAACCTGCCCGCTCAATCCGGAACATCCCCGGTGGTGCAAAATCAATGGTCAGTATTGTCTGTTGGTAGAACAAAGATCGTAACATGAAAAAATGTGTTTTTTCCTAGATTTCTATTAACAAAATAGTGCGGGACCCAAAAATGGCCATTTTTGACCCTGTTTGACCCAGTGACCCACCGGAATATCTCCGGCCACCGGAACATTTCCGGGTTCTGCGGGTCATTTTCGGAAAATAGACATTCTAACGAGTCCAACTAATAAAGAAGTATGCAAATTGGTTGAGTTTTCGCTGAGTTATGGCCATTTTAGTGATTCCAATTTCACCCAGGCCTATACGGGTTAAAAAAAATAGCTTCACAATTTTAATGGAAATAACTTATTTCGATTAAGTCTTTTTAGGACCAGCGACCAGGTCGGTCCGGAAAACAAATTTGAAATGCTTTCCTGCTTTGATAATCATATACGACATGTTTGGGCTCGTTTAAAAATATTTAGAATTTTTGTAACATGTCGCGGAACCGCGGAAAGTTTTTTCTCACGAAAAAAGGATTTCGCCATCAGCTAGATATTTTGAAAACTAATGATGCAAAACAACTGTACTGATTTAAAGTGTGTTTTGAACACTTTTAAAATAATAAAACCATAGCTTGTAGTTTTGATTTGTAACCCTCTCAACTTTGGTCAGAGTTTAGTGACATAAACTTCAGAATAATATTTGCAACGGCTAATTGAAGATTTAAAAATTTTACACTTTCAAATTTCTAAATTTTCTAAATTTTTGATTTAAATTTTTTTGGTATAAGACAAAGAAATGCCAGAAATCAAAAATAAAAATAATAAAAACATAAAAAATTTAAGATAACAATTCAACAGAATAATATCAAAAAATCTGAAATTCCAAAAATTAAAAAATCTAAAACTGAAAAATTAATAAAATAATTGATACTGAAGAAATCCTAAACTAAAAAAAATATCATTTTAAAATTAAGTTATATAAAATCCAATAAATTATGTTTTTTCAATCTTAATTTTTGGATGCTTTAAATATTTTTATGTTTGAATTCTAGTATTCCTAAATTAATTTATATTTACCAGAAAATTAAGTGATTTTTGTAATGGCTTTTCCCTTATTTCAGCATTTTAAGATTCAGCGTTTTGATAGTCAGCTTCATGAGGCAATTCTTCAATATTATTTAAGCGAATACATTATTTTCAAACGTTATTTTCAGTCGCATCCAAATAAACAAATCAAAATCTCATCAACACATATTCCGAAGAAATATCAAACGACGCTTTTTGTTTCTGTTCCTTTTCAGCTGCGTACCGCTTAAGAGAAGTCTTTTCGTAAACCTTTTCTTGACCGTTCCTTGAGATTTTTTTGTATGGAGTATGGAGTTTTGTAGTGGAGTCTCCGTACTACAGGACATTTTTTAAAATTTTCGTTTGAAAGTAAAATATAGTTCTTGTAGCAAAATTCAGACTAAGATTTGATTTACAGGAAAAATGTAATTGATTTAAGAATTCTTACATAAAGTATTCTTTACTTTTAAAACAAAAATTTAAGATAATAATTACACATGATAATTTCAAAAAAATCAGAAATTCCAAAAATGAAAAAATCAAATACATAAAAATATAAAATAATTACAAATAAAAATCCTTAAATTATAAAAAAATATTTTTATCATTTTTAAATAAAGATATTCAAAAATAATTTTCAATCATTTCAATAAATTATGTTTTAATAATCTTATTTTTTTGATGCTTCGAATATTGGTATGTTTGAATTCAAGTGCAGACTAAGATTAGATTTACAGGATAAAACTAATCAATTTATGAATTCTTGCATAAAGTTTTCTTTATTTTTAATTTAGCAACGTTTCGTAAATATAAAATTTCTAAACCATAAAATGTGCAGGATTTTGTTCCTAGAGTCAAGATATTGCTTGAACAAACATCGATTTTAATAAATGGTTACAATCCTAAATTATTAAACATGTATATAGTTTAAAATTTTATTAAAAAAATATCTTAAGAATTCAGATCTGATTAAATTTTTTTGTCATGTTTTAAAATTTTATTTTTGCTCAAATTCTGGATCAATTTTCAGAATACAATGAGTAATGAATTTGAAAATGGTGTTTAGTCGGAATATTAAAGTTAAACATGATTCGTTTTAATGTTTGATGCAATCGAGGAAAATTTTAACGGTTACATATGCATTTAAAAATGGTTACATATGCATTATTAACAACTCTTCCAGTGAATATTTTGGCGTTAAAAATTAATTTAATACATTTTATCTAAATTTTTTAACACATTAAAATTAAACACAGGCACTGATTTTTTTTCTTCAAATATATATTTATTATAGGCCTACACAGAAAAAAAATGTGAATTTATTCGACACGGAAAAAATGAATCACATGTAAACTCAGTTGATGTAAACTTGAGATGCGACGTAATTTTTTTTTTGTTGCCATGGAGACACTTCAGAAGCTGAAATTTCAACGATTATATTTTTTTTGTATTTCATTAAAATTATTTATTTTTGAGAGCACCAGGAGCTTCGCAAAATATGAAATGGCTTCAATAGCTTAGAACAATTAAAATAAAACATTGTTTAAGTTTGTTTATAAAATTTTAAGAAAAAAACAAATATTCCAGTTATGAGTTTTATGTTGTGCTAGAAAAAATGTAAAATGTTAGATAAACCATCACAATTATCACACAGCTGAAAATATAAATCCAGACGGTTTAAAATTTCTCTCAGTATAAAATACAGAAAACATAATACTTATGGTTAGATAAATCGATATTTCTTTAAAAAAAAATTTATGCTTTCAAAAAAAAATTTGATTCAAGTTAAGTATATTTTAAATTTAGCGACGTTTATCACGAAATTGGATTACAATTAAACAATTCAAAAAAATGTTAAAAAAAAAACACTTTCTCTACTCCTTTAATACAAACTAGCTGTTAAAATAAAGAAAAAAAAATGACGAACGAGTTTCTTCAATAAATACATTGATAACTTAATATGAAAATCTTCGAAAACTTTTTTGCATACATTACATTAAAATTTTACAATTCATCTCAATAATTATACCACAAACCAAGTGATGGTATAAATGATTTGCTGATTTTTATACTCCTTGAATTTTTGCACCCAAGCCCCCCCCCGAACAAAAATCCTGGCTACGGCCCTGTTCGCCAGCGTGGTCGCTGCCGGTAGCGACAATGCGGCCCAGCAAGAAGTTACCGGGGAAGATCTCTTTACCCTGCCAGAGTTCTTTGCTCTCGCAGGGGAGATGATGACGCGGTTTCGGACCTGCCAAAACTCTGTTATGCACTTCAAAATAACTCATTGTATCTTGATTATTCACCAATAAAACCGAATTGAATTGAATTGAATTTAATGATTTGAATGTTTGTAAGTGTAAATGTGAGTCTGTAGTGTATTATCTAATAAGCATATAGTTTTGTAATAATGATTAATAATAAATATAATAAATATAGTAAATAAAATAAATATAATAAATACAATCAAGATGATTCCAGGAAGCTGTAAAAAAAACAGTTATTTAAAATATAAATGCTCCAGATGGTTCTCATGCTGTTTTAGAAAGTTACGTTAATTTAAGCAGTTTGATCATATATGGTATGAGGAGATGGTATTGTAATGAGCGCTAACAACCCTGGAGTGGATATGGGAGAAGGTGAGGAAGAGGATGGGAAGATTGAATTAGTTGGTAAGTGAAGCCAATCGCTATCAGAAGCTCGAAGAATTAAATCGGCTAATAAATTTGTTTGAAATCGCGCAATAAAGAGTTTTTCCTAAAATGTGTGATTCGCTAATGATTTGCTCCGAATACTCGCTAAAACAGTGCTAAAACAAGTAATTTACATTACAACGTGGGGGCTCAACCGGGATCTTGGCCGATCCCAAACGCTAATTTGTTGCTTTTAATTGGAAAACTATTGAACTTAAACAGTTCAAATACAACATATATAAATAAAAAAAAATAATAGTGCAAAAATCGCGAAATATCTGCATTGGTGCAATTCAGACATTGTCCGTAGAAAACAAAGGCGGGTCGCCATTGCAGTCGAGGAAAGCACATGGTTGGCGAGGCAGCTGAAATATAGATACAAGGCTTTGCGAAAGCCTAAAATAGGTGAGTAGCACTCCAACGCGATAAAATTCCAAGTTTCGGTGCTGCTCTCTGTTCAATTTACAGCTACCTCGAGTCGGATCGACATTAATTGCCCTGCGAGTCAGCCGCACGAATTTAGAATTGACATTGGAAACGAACCTAACACCGGCCGGCACGATTGAAGTTGTTTAAAGGCTTGCGAAAGCCTCAAGGAGCCGTAACCACGAGTTGGCCGAGCTGTCCGAGTGGGATCTCGAGAACGTAGACCTGTACTACCGCCGCATACTGAACTCAACAATGATGGAACAGCACCGGTTCACGTTCTGCACTTCAAACGGTCAACAGTATGGCCAAAATTCGGGCCAGCAGTACGGGCAACCGCCACGGCCAAACCTTGCACCACCGTACGGTACACCATTCAATGGTCAGCCACCGTTTGATCAACCGTACTCGACGAATCCAGCGCTTTCGGTGGGTCGGTTGGTACCACGGGTTCCAATTCCTAATCCCTGGAACTTCCCTGCACCTGCCGCTTACCCCGTGCCAGCGGGCTTTGGGTATATCAGCCCGTATGTTCCCAACATACCGCCGAGAATGCCGGGTCACGTTAGATTCGACACTACGACCGCCAACAACTCACAGAATACGGCGGCTACCGGAGCATCGACTACTAATCCCGGCGGAGGTCAAGGAACTACTGCTGGAAATAATACACCTTGGCCGATGGACCCCTTGCTGGGAAATGGCGATCACACCAACCAGAATGGTGGAGAGAACGGGAACGAAGAAGAGACTGGGAACGGTAACAGAGAGGAGAGCGAAACAAACAACTCGACAGTGCGCTCGCAGCTTAACCGAATGACCAACACGATCGGAACGCTCGTTAACCATGTACTAGCAATGGAACGTACACAAGCAGCACAACAGTCTCAGCTACTGTCCATGATGCAGGGAGCAGTCCCGTACCCGCCCGGAACCTACCAAGGACCCATCCTCCCAGATGGTTTCAATCAAGGGGTCGACCCGAATCTCTTCCAGTACCCTAATCAGTGGCAGGCAAATTCTACACCTTTAGGAGGAGAGTCGGCACCGAACAACCCTAACATACCAGAGGGTTACGACGGAAATTACGAAGTGACCAGAGGCTTCAAGACATGTGAACCGCCAAAACCGTATTTTACTGGTGATCTAGAAGTTAGTCACCCTATGGAGTTCCTTCTAGACATCGACCGGTACACTTTTGCTTGTCGATTAGACCCAGCGTGTCGGCTCCAACTTGTTACTTCCTGCCTAGAAGGGGAAGCCAAAACGTGGGCAAGAGGATTCGGCTACCTCCTAACAGACTACAACCAGTTCTGTGTACATTTCCTGCAACAGTACTGGGGACAGCGCGCGCAGCGTCTGGTTCGGGATGAAATGATGTACGGAACGTACTCGAGCAAGTCCACTTCGAGAATGGCCGAGTACTTCCTGGGTTTAGTAGCGAAGGCCCGGTACTTGGTAGGCGCACCTTCGGAAGTAGAGCTTGTCTTGAACTTAAGCCACCATTTTCCCCGAAATGTCTGCTCTCGACTCAGCTCCTGCCCGGACATCAAGTCGGCTTACTCGATGTTGCAGATCGAAGATCACCACAACAACAACACGCAAAGGACTAACTGGAAACGGACACCAGAAGGTGCCAACAACGCGGCGGTGGCTAGTGGTAGCGGAACAGGTGGCAACAGTCGCAATTGGAGAGACGCTGGTAGCAACAATCGGGCTGTACGAGCTACCACCGCTGAAGCGGACGACGACGCAGAACCGGAGACTCATCCCATCGCTAATATTTTTGTTGGACCTGAAGAGCTGCTGGCGGAGGACAACGTCGACAACTCATGCGTGAAAGTGGAAAAATCGCCAGTCATCGAGGTGTTGATTGGCGAGCGACCGATGCTGGTTTTGCTGGATAGCGGCAGTGAACTCAGCTGCATCGATGGTAACCTCTACCGAGAAGTTAAGGCGATTGGAGTTGAGATGTGTGAGCTGCCAGTGCAAAAGACGACCATACAAGGGGCTTTTGGAGGGAAGAAAAAGACCATCTCCAATCAGATTTTCCTACCTCTTTACATCAGCGGGGAAGCCGTCGATGTACCACTAATCGTCGTTGAAGATTTGTGCAGTCCCATGATATTTGGCATGGACACCCTTCACCACCTCCAAGCTTCCCTCTTGTTCAACACAAAAGAGGTATGTTTGGTGTTGAACAACAAAGAAGTAAAGCTCCCCTTCAATGTCCAAGACGGTCAACATGAACATTTTTCCCTGAACCGAATCGAAGCTGACGTCAACAGGGCCGCAACGGTCGAGACATCGGGAGGGACTTCCCCACTCTTCGGTAGTTCGATTTTGACTGATGCCGAACAAACACAACTGGAATACCTGCTGCGAGAGTTCGAAGACATATTCTCTGACAAGCCGGGGCTAGCTCACCAATACGAACACGAAATCCGAGTGACCGACGATTCTGGCTTTAACCAGAAACAGTACCCTATACCCTACAAATACATGGACAAGGTACGATGCCAAATCCAGAAGATGGAAGAGTGGGGCATAATCTCCAGGGCGCCAACGTCATACATCAACCCACTCGTAGTCACGCTAAAGAAATCCGGAGAAGCACGGGTATGTTTAGATGCCCGGAGATTGAACAAGGTGCTAGAGCGGGACAACGAGAAGCCTCCGGAGGTTCAACGGCTGCTGCAAAAAACTCGAGGGAACACGATACTTCTCGCTGATTGACTTGACCAGCTCCTACTGGCAAATCCCCGTTAAAAAAAGAACATCGCAAGTTCACCGGGTTCCTATTTGACCAGAGAAGCTACGTGTTTAATGTTCTACCGTTCGGCTTGAACACAGCCGTGGCTAGCTTCTCACGAGCCATGGACTTCCATTTGGGGCCGGAAGTCCTCCAGTTCACGGAAAAGTATTTGGACGACCTGCTGGTTCACTCAACAACATTTGACGAACACCTGGGTCACTTAAGAGTTCTTTTCACGAAACTGCGCGAAGCGGACTCACAGTCAGCCCTTCGAAAAGTGAGTTCGCCAAACATAGCGTCAAATTCTTGGGTCATGTGGTAGGTCCTGCTGGCGTTTCGGTAGACCCAGAAAAGCTCAAGGCCATCGAAGACTTTCCTGTCCCACCAACGAGAAAGCACTGAAAAGCTTTTGGGCTTGGTGAGTTACGTGTCCAGGTTCACTCCCAACTATGCTGCCACCGCAAAACCACTTTACGCTTTGCTGAAATCTACGGTCGGTTGGAAGTGGGAGAGGAATGAACAGGATGCGTTCGAAGCTACCAAGCAGCTGTTTCTCACTTTCTCTACCCTGCGGTACCCGATAACTGGGAAACAGTTTTGTGTGCAAACCGACAGCTCGTACAGTGGTCTGGGTGCGATCTTCTTCCAAGTGGACGAGAGAGGCAACCGAATGGTGATCTCGTACGCGAGCCGGTTACTGCAAACGGCTGAGAGTAACTACTCTGCGACTGAGCTAGAAGCACTTGCGGTGGTATGGGCACTAAATAAGTGGAGGCAATACCTTCTCGGAGGCAGCTTTGTAGTCTTCACCGACCACAAGGCCCTCATTTTTCTAAAAAGGTGCCAGTTGCTGAACGGCCGGCTGACGCGGTGGATATTGTTCCTGCAGCAATTCGATTTCAATATTGTGCATTGTCGCGGTGCGGAAAACGAAGCCGCGGACGCCCTTTCACGTTACCCAGTGGGAGCTATCGGGCTACGAAGCGCTGGTGACGGCAGAAAGCTATTGATCGCGCGGATGGCTGCTGAAGTGAAGGAGTTTAGGAAGCTGATGTCAAAGCTCCCAGCTCAACTTGCCAGTGACAGTGATTGGAGGGCGATGTGGGAATCTGCTGGTGACGTTGAGCTGCGACGGGGCAAAAGGCGGTACATGAAGGCCAAGGGAGTACTGTTCGTGAAGGAAGAACGTGATGAACAATGGCGGATCATCATCCCCCCGAAGCTTGATCGAAACCACCCTGAAGTACTTCCATGATGACTCGGGTCATTTTGGTTTGCAAAAAAACGTACCAGGCCCTGCGTAGTTCGGTGTTCTGGAAGGGGATGAGGAAGTCGGCGAAAGAGCACGTTCGCGCATGCCTCACTTGTCAGTACTCCAAACCTTGCTTGAGGCCGCTGTGTGGTTCCACTAGAAGCATCCTGACAAAAGGACCGAATGAGCTGATCTCCGTCGACTTGTTCGGACCTCTGCCAGCTGGACCTGCTGGAGTCCGTTACGTGTTCGTGATGATCGATGTCTTCTCCAAATACGTAACGTTTGACAGTGTGAAGAAGCCAACGGCTACCGTACTGTGGCGCAAGTTAGAACGGCGCATCCAACACCTCGGAAAACCGTCAGCAGTACTGTGCGATCAAGGAACTCAATTCACGGCGAAGTTTTGGAGAAAAACGCTCAAGGACAACGATATCAAGTTAATCTTTACCTCGGTGCGACATCCACAAGCCAACCCAGTGGAACGAAGCATGCGAGAGCTGTCCAGATTGTGCCGAGCATATTGCCAGCTAAATCACCGATCCTGGGCTCAGCAGCTGAATCGTTTTGCCGACTGGATCAACTGTGCGTACCACGAGTCGACGGAGCGAACGCCACACGAGCTACAATTTGGAGAACGGCCCAGAGACGCGCTGCAGGAGTTGTTCGAGTACCCTGGCACTGGTAGCAGCCCCGTGGATATCGACAAAGTGTACGTGATGCTGCGAAACAAGGCAAAGAAGCGGAACCGGAACGCAAAACCACAAACGACGTTCTTCAAAGTAGGAGACGAGGTGCTGCTGAGGTCGAATCCGGTCTCGTCAGAAGCGGATGCCATTGTGAAGAAGTTCATCAACGTTTACGAGGGACCTTACGTCATTAAGGAGGTAGTACAGACGGACGTGTTCATCCTGGCATACCCAAACCACAACAAGCAACGAGGTATGTTCCATATTAACCTGTTGAAGCCATTCGTTACTCCCAACATCACCGGAGGGTAGCCGCAAACTTTTTTACGTAGAGCGTTTGCTGAGGGGGGGGGAGTTGTAATGAGCGCTAACAACCCTGGAGTGGATATGGGAGAAGGTGAGGAAGAGGATGGGAAGATTGAATTAGTTGATAAGTGAAGCCAATCGCTATCAGAAGCTCGAAGAATTAAATCGGCTAATAAATTTGTTTGAAATCGCGCAATAAAGAGTTTTTCCTAAAATGTGTGATTCGCTAATGATTTGGATCAGTAGTGCGGTGCCTGTGTGGACGCTCAGTCCTGTTTTTTCGTGTTATTTTCCGTCTCTTTTATGTCGCTGTTCGAGTGCATGGGGTGATTGGTCATTATAATTAAATAATGGCATCAGTAGTGCGGTGCCTGTGTGGACGCTCAGTCCTGTTTTTTCGTGTTATTTTCCGTCTCTTTTATGTCGCTGTTCGAGTGCATGGGGTGATTGGTCATTATAATTAAATAATGGCATCAGTAGTGCGGTGCCTGTGTGGACGCTCAGTCCTGTTTTTCGTGTTATTTTCCGTCTCTTTTATGTCGCTGTTCGAGTGCATGGGGTGATTGGTCATTATAATTAAATAATGGCATCAGTAGTGCGGTGCCTGTGTGGACGCGCAGTCCTGTTTTTTCGTGCTATTTTCCGTCTCTTTTGTGTCGCTGTTCGAGTGCATGGGGTGATTGGTCATTATAATTAAATAATGGCATCAGTAGTGCGGTGCCTGTGTGGACGCTCAGTCCTGTTTTTTCGTGTTATTTTCCGTCTCTTTTATGTCGCTGTTCGAGTGCATGGGGTGATTGGTCATTATAATTAAATAATGGCATCAGTAGTGCGGTGCCTGTGTGGACGCTCAGTCCTGTTTTTCGTGTTATTTTCCGTCTCTTTTATGTCGCTGTTCGAGTGCATGGGGTGATTGGTCATTATAATTAAATAATGGCATCAGTAGTGCGGTGCCTGTGTGGACGCGCAGTCCTGTTTTTTCGTGCTATTTTCCGTCTCTTTTGTGTCGCTGTTCGAGTGCATGGGGTGATTGGTCATTATAATTAAATAATGGCATCAGTAGTGCGGTGCCTGTGTGGACGCGCAGTCCTGTTTTTTCGTGTTATTTTCCGTCTCTTTTATGTCGCTGTTCGAGTGCATGGGGTGATTGGTCATTATAATTAAATAATGGCATCAGTAGTGCGGTGCCTGTCTGGACGCTCAGTCCTGTTTTTTCGTGTTATTTTCCGTCTCTTTTATGTCGCTGTTCGAGTGCATGGGGTGATTGGTCATTATAATTAAATAATGGCATCAGTAGTGCGGTGCCTGTGTGGACGCTCAGTCCTGTTTTTTCGTGTTATTTTCCGTCTCTTTTATGTCGCTGTTCGAGTGCATGGGGTGATTGGTCATTATAATTAAATAATGGCATCAGTAGTGCGGTGCCTGTGTGGACGCTCAGTCCTGTTTTTCGTGTTATTTTCCGTCTCTTTTATGTCGCTGTTCGAGTGCATGGGGTGATTGGTCATTATAATTAAATAATGGCATCAGTAGTGCGGTGCCTGTGTGGACGC
Source organism: Culex quinquefasciatus (assembly GCF_015732765.1). Taxonomy (NCBI): domain Eukaryota; kingdom Metazoa; phylum Arthropoda; class Insecta; order Diptera; family Culicidae; genus Culex; species Culex quinquefasciatus. The sequence continues at coordinate 68,256,151 of NC_051861.1, read as the reverse complement.
TCAGTCCTGTTTTTCGTGTTATTTTCCGTCTCTTTTATGTCGCTGTTCGAGTGCATGGGGTGATTGGTCATTATAATTAAATAATGGCATCAGTAGTGCGGTGCCTGTGTGGACGCGCAGTCCTGTTTTTTCGTGTTATTTTCCGTCTCTCTTATGTCGCTGTTCGAGTGCATGGGGTGATTGGTCATTATAATTAAATAATGGCATCAGTAGTGCGGTGCCTGTGTGGACGCTCAGTCCTGTTTTTTCGTGTTATTTTCCGTCTCTTTTATGTCGCTGTTCGAGTGCATGGGGTGATTGGTCATTATAATTAAATAATGGCATCAGTAGTGCGGTGCCTGTGTGGACGCTCAGTCTTGTTTTTTCGTGTTATTTTCCGTCTCTTTTATGTCGCTGTTCGAGTGCATGGGGTGATTGGTCATTATAATTAAATAATGGCATCAGTAGTGCGGTGCCTGTGTGGACGCGCAGTCCTGTTTTTTCGTGCTATTTTCCGTCTCTTTTGTGTCGCTGTTCGAGTGCATGGGGTGATTGGTCATTATAATTAAATAATGGCATCAGTAGTGCGGTGCCTGTGTGGACGCTCAGTCTTGTTTTTTCGTGTTATTTTCCGTCTCTTTTATGTCGCTGTTCGAGTGCATGGGGTGATTGGTCATTATAATTAAATAATGGCATCAGTAGTGCGGTGCCTGTGTGGACGCTCAGTCCTGTTTTTTCGTGTTATTTTCCGTCTCTTTTATGTCGCTGTTCGAGTGCATGGGGTGATTCGTCATTATAATTAAATAATGGCATCAGTAGTGCGGTGCCTGTGTGGACGCTCAGTCTTGTTTTTTCGTGTTATTTTCCGTCTCTTTTATGTCGCTGTTCGAGTGCATGGGGTGATTGGTCATTATAATTAAATAATGGCATCAGTAGTGCGGTGCCTGTCTGGACGCTCAGTCCTGTTTTTTCGTGTTATTTTCCATCTCTTTTATGTCGCTGTTCGAGTGCATGGGGTGATTGGTCATTATAATTAAATAATGGCATCAGTAGTGCGGTGCCTGTGTGGACGCGCAGTCCTGTTTTTTCGTGTTATTTTCCATCTCTTTTGTGTCGCTATTTGTGTACATGGGGTGATTGGATTTCTTCTGATTCGTGTTGTTTTCATCTCTTTTGTGTCGTTGTTTGTGTGCATGGGGTGATTGGTCTTCTTCTTCTTCGTTTTTTCTTTATTTTTAGTTCGCGCGTTCGTTTGCCAATGAGTTTATTTTTGTCCTCTTTACATAGTTTTCGATAGAAACGATCCGAATTCTTTTTTTTTTCGAGACAAGCAAGTCGTATTGCTGGATTAAGTCCTTTCTATATCATCGATGATCGGAAGGCACGCCGACGAATATGTTTTAAGGCTTATGATATAAAATCATTTAAATGAATAAAGCCCTTCTTACATCACCGTTGATCGGAAGGCACGCCGACGAAGAATTTCTGGAGGATCGCGGTCGAATTAATACTATATTTAAAATTCTAGATAGCTATCTTTCGGATTCGATTGTGAGTAGCGGGACTTCGCGGTTACTATGCAACGTATTTTTTGGAGTCTTTTTATATTTTAAATTTATAAGTCCTTCTTTTATCATCGTTGATAGGAAGGCACGTTGCCGGTTAAGTTCGTTTAAGTTATTGTTTTAATTTCATTACAATCGGTTACGTGGTGTCCTGTTTTCTTTTCGTTTATATTCGTTGATCGTAATAATTTATTCCAACTGGCAGCTTTAGTATTAACTCATCTACTATTTTTGAAATTTGCTCGCGTTATCTTAATTGTACCAACAGTAAAAATATACTGATAAGTCCAGCCCATAGCACTACCGCTCGGTTGGCACGCGTTCGATTAAAACAAACTTTTAAAATAATCAATTATTTATCTTTCCGCAGCCGGCTGCCTAAGATTTAAAATTTCAACCGATAAACAAAATGCTCATGGTCACATCACTGCCACTCGTGAATCCTGACCTCATACCCATCTACTAACCCTCAAAACTCATGTGATACTTTGTCGGAGAAGCAGTCGATTGGGCGGTCTCTATCACTCAAGTATCGGACTAACATTCCCATCCACTTCCCGTGACCCTACCACTGGTCGTGGCCGGCGCCGGTATTGATCAGCATGATAGGGGCCTTTGAGAAGTTGCGAAGCGAGGAAAGATAGCACCCACTTATCTTCCACGGCTCGTGGATGTAACTTCTGGAGGTCCTGGTCAATAACGGAGTAGCAACTGCGGGTGGGCACCTATGCTTATGCTTATGCTTAAATGTGTGATTCGCTAATGATTTGCTCCGAATACTCGCTAAAACAGTGCTAAAACAAGTAATTTACATTACAGTATATTACAGGAAAGGAATAGGATAAGGAATAATATGAACATTTAAATAAATCATATAGTGAGTAGACAAATTTTCATGTAGACATTTGATTTAAAATAATTCCAGGAAGCTGTAAAAAATGAAAATAATTTTAAAAGTAATACTCCAGATAGAAACACAAATAAAACAACAAAGACACAAGAATCCTTAAACGCGGCTTCGCACCTTCCACATAATTCGACATGAGCACAAAAAGAACGCCACACAAATCCATCTTCCCGGCGCTGCTGCTCACACGATAATGACGCGCAATAATATTCATTAGCACAATGACCCCCCTCACCGCATGCATGATATGAACACGATCACGAATACAGCACAAAAAGAACGCCACAAAAATCCATCTTCTCGGCGCAGCTGCTCACACGATAATGACGCGCAAAAATATTCATTAGCACAATGACCCCCCTCCCCTGTTTGAAAAATGTCGCACGTCGTACGAGTTGTCGCACGGTTTTGATTTTACCGTTTCGATATCGATTGGTCGAAAGGACGACAAACGTGTGACAAACACTCGACATGCTCGACATTGTTTTTTCCATCGATTTACCTTCAATTCGACGTCGATTATCGTCGACGCAAACAGTTTGACAGTTCTCTTCAGTTGATCTTGTTCGGACTTGATTGCAACCGAGTCGAACCAGTTGTTGTTAATTTTAGGCTTTGGGAGGTTTTTGGACAGTTTAAAGGTAAGTTGTGTTCTAGGTTGAATTACTTTTTCTGCCGGAAAGTTCCGGCCGGAGTGGGCAAGCGACCGAATCAAAGTGTTTTGTATTCCAGATTCCGGTCTTTGATGCGGTATAGGAGGAAGAGGAGGAGGAGGAGGACGGGAAATATGGTGTACTCGGCGGGCATTCCGGAAGACGGGACAAGAAGGAACCAGTTTGCGATCGAGGAACTGGTTGGTGTTTGTTGTTTTACTTTCCGCGGGAGGTTGCGACCCATATCTAATGGAACTGGTGAGTCATGTTTAAGAAACGATGGAGAAGGTGTGCTGGAATTGCGATTTTACGGTTGAAATTAAAAATAGGATGATTGGAACACCACAAATTCTTAGCTTTTCAATCCAATAATTCCAAACTGAAAAATAAAAAATCTAGAATACTAACGCTTAAAAAAACATCAACGCTGATTTGATTTGATACCGATCTCCTCGCAAAGATGGAGCTCTGGGTCCCGCCGTGTTATTTTTATTTTGTTACTTATGTATTTATGTTTTGAATTTTATGTTTACCAAAAGAAGTAGATTTTTGGTGCCACTGCTTTGGTGGCTTTTCCTGCCTCAAAAAATTAAAAATAAATTCAAATTCAATTTCAATTAAATTACAAAGTTTTTCATTCTTACTTCGAAATTCTAGCATTCCAGAACATAAGAATGAAAGAATTTAAAATTTTGAAATTTCAAAATATTAAAATTTTGAAAAAATAAAAATATAAATTCAAATAATTTATATTTTTAATTCCTACGTATTTTAAAAATTAATAAGTTTCTTAAAATTCTAAACATTAAAAAAATATCAATTTTTTTTTGCAGATTTTAAACTTTAAAATTTTAAATAAAATTCAAATTTGAAAAATCTAAAAATTGAAAAAAAAAACAAAAATTTTACAAAATTAAAAATATGTTTTTTTTCTTTTAAATAACTAATAATTAAAAAAAAATCTAAAAATTCATAAATTTTAAAATTTTAAATTGGAAAAAAATCTAAAATCTATAAGGTAACTTTGAAAAAATTTCAAGGATTTTACAATGTAAAATCTACAAAAAATGGTCTAATAAAAAATAGGAGTTATAAAAATATCATAAATTGAATTAAATGATTTTGATTTTGAGCTACTCTCGAATTTTAAAATTCAGAAAATAAGAATTTTTGAATTTTAAAATTTTAAAATTTTAGAATTTTAGAATTTTAGAAATTTTGAAATTTAGAATTTTAAAATTTTAGAGTTTTAGAATTTTAGAATTTTAGAATTTTAGAATTTTAGAATTTTAGAATTTTAGAATTTTAGAATTTTAGAATTTTAGAATTTTAGAATTTTAGAATTTTAGAATTTTAGAATTTTAGAATTTTAGAATTTTAGAATTTTAGAATTTTAGAATTTTAAATTTTAGAATTTTAGAATGTGCTCTTCCGATCTGAATTTTAGAATTTTAGAATTTTAGAATTTTAGAATTTTAGAATTTTAGAATTTTAGAATTTTAGAATTTTAGAATTTTAGAATTTTAGAATTTTAGAATTTTAGAATTTTAGAATTTTAGAATTTTAGAATTTTAGAATTTTAGAATTTTAGAATTTTAAATTTTAATTTTAGAATTTAGAATTTTAGAATTTTAGAATTTTAGAATTTTAGAATTTTAGAATTTTAGAATTTTAGAATTTTAGAATTTTAGAATTTTAGAATTTTAGAATTTTAGAATTTTAGAATTTTAGAATTTTAGAATTTTAGAATTTTAGAATTTTAGAATTTTAGAATTTTAGAATTTTAGAATTTTAGAATTTTAGAATTTTAGAATTTTAAATTTTAGAATTTTAGAATTTTAGAATTTTAGAATTTTAGAATTTTAGAATTTTAGAATTTTAGAACCTTTAAATTTTAGAATTTTAGAATTTTAGAATTTAGAATTTTAGAATTTTAGAATTTTAGAATTTTAAATTTTAGAATTTTAATTTTAGAATTTTAGAATTTTAGAATTTTAGAATTTTAGAATTTTAGAATTTTAGAATTTTAGAATTTTAAATTTTAGAATTTTAATTAGAATTTTAGAATTTTAGAATTTTAAATTTTAGAATTTTAGAATTTTAAATTTTAATTTAGAATTTTAGAATTTTAGAATTTTAGAATTTTAGAATTTTAAATTTTAGAATTTTAGAATTTTAGAATTTTAGAATTTTAGAATTTTGAATTTTAGAATTTTAGAATTTTAGAATTTTAGAATTTTAGAATTTTAAATTTTAGAATTTTAATTTTAAATTTTAATTTTAGAATTTAGAATTTTAGAATTTTAGAATTTTAGAATTTTAGAATTTTAGAATTTTAGAATTTTAGAATTTTAGAATTTTAGAATTTTAGAATTTTAGAATTTTAAATTTTGAATTTTAAATTTTAGAATTTTAGAATTTTAAATTTTAAATTTTAGAATTTTAGAATTTTAAATTTTAGAATTTTAGAATTTTAAATTTTAGAATTTTAGAATTTTAGAATTTTAGAATTTTAGAATTTTAGAATTTTAGAATTTTAGAATTTTTTAGAATTTTAGAATTTAATTTTAAATTTAGAATTTTAGAATTTTAGAATTTTAATTTTAGAATTTTTTTAGAATTTTAGAATTTTAGAATTTTAAATTTTAATTTTAGAATTTTGAATTTTAGAATTTTAGAATTTTAGAATTTTAGAATTTTAGAATTTTAAATTTTAGAATTTTAGAATTTTAGAATTTTAGAATTTTAGAATTTTAGAATTTTAGAATTTAGAATTTTAGAATTTTAGAATTTTAGAATTAGAATTTAAATTTTAAATTTAGAATTTTAGAATTTTAGAATTTTAATTTTAGAATTTTAGAATTTTAGAATTTTAAATTTTAGAATTTTAGAATTTTAAATTTTAATTTTAGAATTTTGAATTTTTGAATTTTGAATTTTGAATTTTGAATTTTGAATTTTTTTGAATTTTGAATTTTTGAATTTTGAATTTTGAATTTTGAATTTTGAATTTTGAATTTTGAATTTTTGAATTTTTGAATTTTGAATTTTTGAATTTTAGAATTTTAGAATTTTGAATTTTAGAATTTTAAATTTTAGAATTTTAGAATTTTAGAATTTTAATTTTAATTTAGAATTTTGAATTTTGAATTTTAGAATTTTAGAATTTTAGAATTTTAGAATTTTAGAATTTTAGAATTTTAGAATTTTAGAATTTTAGAATTTTAGAATTTTAGAATTTTAGAATTTTAAATTTTAGAATTTTAGAATTTTAAATTTTAGAATTTTAGAATTTTAGAATTTTAGAATTTTAGAATTTTAGAATTTTAGAATTTTAGAATTTTAGAATTTTAGAATTTTAGAATTTTAGAATTTTAGAATTTTAGAATTTTAGAATTTTAGAATTTTAGAATTTTAGAATTTTAGAATTTTAGAATTTTAGAATTTTAGAATTTCAGAATATTAGAATATTAGAATTTTAGAATTTTAGAATATCAGAATTTTAGAATTTTTTGATTAGATTATTTTTATTACATTTTTAATGTTTTGATATTTGTTAACTTTTAGAGTTTTTGAATATTTTGAAAATTCGTAATATTTGATATTTTCTAAAATTTTAACATTCTGTAATTCTTAAAAATTAAAGTTTTATAGTTCCATTGGGTGTGGGGTGTGAGATTGGGCCATACAAATTTCAGCATTTTTGTTTGACCCAATCTCACCCCTGAGGACAGAATGTCACCTCTGATGACGATTCATAAAATATTTCAAAGAATTTTGAATTTCAAAAAAATTGAAATCTTTGAATTCAAGCATAAGAACAGTATTTTTTTTAGCATTTTTAAATTTCTTAAAATTTTCAAACACGTTTTATGCATTTTTAAATTTTAAGATACATTCATTTTTACTTTTTTTTTTCATTTTTATTTTTTTTTCATTTTTATTTTTTTTATAGATGTTTAAACTTTTAAAAAGTCATGCAATTTTTATTTTTTAAGAATTTTTTTTAAATTTAGTATTTTGAAATTTTCATGTTATTATTATTCAAATCTGAATTTTATTTATAAATGCTTGCCAATTTATGATTGAAATCTGTCCTCATGCATTTTTTGCGATATAGGAGTATGACATTTTTGCCCGTTACCGACAATTATCGACATTATCGACGGCTTTTTGGTTGTATTTCACAAAAAATACACTTAACAGAACGAGGATTGAACCACCAACTTCTTGGTTATTGATCCGACACGCTACCACCGCGCCATGGACGCTTGATGAAAAGTGAGTGAAAGAGCACCAACATATGCTTCTCTTTGGAGTGTTGCTCGGGGACGGGCCAGCTTTATATGTGTTGGTGAGAACTGCAGATCGCTGAAATTTTTACACGCGGGCAAAAATGATCTACGGGCTTGCTGCAAAAGATGTTATAAAATATGACATTTTCTGCAGCAAATCCAATGTTGCAGATTTTGAGATATATTTTTCCTTTGGGTGTAGATTATAATCCAATCTTTCAAGTGATCTTAGTTTCATGTTTAGCATCGGTTAGCAAAAAAGTACTCGATTAACAAACACAAAAAATATGATTTGTCAAAAAAAATGCTCCAATTATTCGATGAAAACTTCAGTTTTTGGTTTGGAAACAACATTTTATCTATTAATAGTTTCAAAGCTTATCTCATTACCTTTCCAACGATGTATATTTGTCCTAATAAAACATTTAAAATGGCTGAGCTATGTTAAAATTAAACAATCAGCCTTTTTTACGAAAAACGCTTGTTTTTTACTCCATTTTTTGACTTTCAGCTTGCGTATCTCCATAATGAACAAACTTAGAGCTTTGAAAATTTGGATTTTTCTTAGTTAAAATGTTTACTTTCGAGAAAAAAATACCAAAAAATATTTGGAGAAGGTCACTTTTTTGAAACTTGGCCACCCAATGTACCATAGTGGGCGGGCGGTAAGAACGCGCCGGAATCAGGACTGAGCAGATTTTGTGAGCCAGTGCAGATTATGCTCTAGTACAGCAACACAAAAACAGTCAGCATAACAAATACAACCAGAAACAGAACATCCAGTGAGTGCCTGGAGCAGGCCTCTCGTAAAATCCTCTCTAAACACTATTTTGACTATATTTAAAAAATTGAATTGTTCTAGGCTGTGCAAAACACTTAAAACAACCATAACTTTTATTCAAAATTACATTTTCACGCATAAATACCAACTTTTTGTGTAAAAACTTGTTCCTTTATGTGTGTGCGTGCAACGTCGAATGAGCGTTGGTCGACTACTGCCTCGCATTGCAGCTGCTCAGTGAGCTAGGACACTCACGACTGGGTCGAGTTTGTTTATGTCACGGTTTTGCGGTTCAGTGAATGGATCTGAAAAAATCGTGTATGCGTCGCCGATTTTCGCGTCAGGACCCCTGACATTTTCAGCTCTGGCCTGGAGTTCTGAGATCAGAAATAAGTAGCTTTGGCCAGCAGGAACCGATTAGCGGTTGGCCATTGCTCTGCGAACCGTACTACTGACCAGTTCAGACAAAATCAGACGCAGTTTAGATAAGTTTAAGTGTTTACAGTCCACTTTTAGTCCATCCAATTACTGACCGCGAAATATAACCTGACGTTTTAAGAATAAATAATTTCTGTACAACCCGCGAGTTCTGATTAATTTAGAAAGATCCGATTTTGCACGGCACCGGGAATCTGACGCTAGTATGTGCGCAAACATATCGGTTCGAAGGACCAAAATATGTTTGCGCACATACTAGCGTCAGATTCCCGGTGCCGTGCAAAATCGGATCTTTCTAAATTAATCAGAACTCGCGGGTTGTACAGAAAACATATATTCTTAAATCGTCAGGTTATATTTCGCGGTCAGTAATTGGATGGACTAAAAGTGGACTGTAAACACTTAAACTTAGCTAAACTGCGTCTGATTTTGTCTGAACTGGTCAGTAGTACGGTTCGCAGAGCAATGGCCAACCGCTAATCGGTTCCTGCTGGCCAAAGCTACTTATTTCTGATCTCAGAACTCCAGGCACTCACTGGATGTTCTGTTTCTGGTTGTATTTGTTATACTGACTGTTTTTGTGTTGCTGTACTAGAGCATAATCTGCACTGGCTCACAAAATCTGCTCAGTCCTGATTCCGGCGCGTTCATTGTTCATGTCATGTAATTTTAAAATCTGATGTAATTTTCTGTCTCATCAGACGCTCCAGTTATGTGCATCAATAAGACAGAATATTACACGATTTTTTCGAAGTGTGCATTTATCTTAAAATACAGTTCGTAGTTTTCTCGTTCTAGTGATTTTGAATATTTCAATGAATTTATTTTTTTAGCTTTAATTTGGATTAGGGGATTGTGGGGTAATTTGGACACCCTAAGGAAATTGCTCTGCCACGGGCTGCATGGAAATTTTAAAGAAATGTGGATGACACCAGAGGATAACAGAGATCATATTCGATGGAAAAATTTCATTCATTTCGATAAATTTTGATGAAAAACTCATTTTTATCGCAAAAATTAAAAGGTGTTCAAATTACCCCCACATTTTTGTGTGGGGGTAATATGAACACCCCTATGGGGTAATTTGGACATGCCTTGTGGGGTAATTTGGACATGCCTTGTGGGCTAATATGGACACCTTTTGTGGGGTAATTTGGACACATGTTGAAGAGTAAGTTTAACATTTGATTTTTTGATCATGTTTTTTATCCTTCAACCTGGTTTTGTAATTGCTTTATATTTTGAAGTGTTGTTTTGCTCACAAAATTTCATCAAAGGTTTAAATAATGATTTTGTGATAGAACTATAATTCAATAGGAAGATAACAAATAGTTCAGTGTAGTATACATAATTTAATCATTAATACTGAATTGATTTAAACATTGATTCTGGATTAGGCACAAATATAATTTTTAGTGATTAAGGTTTCGTTTGTTTATATAAATCAGAACTTATTAACCTGAGAATATCAATTTTTTAAATTTTACATTCTGTAGCCCTTTAAATTTAAATATTATTGTAAACCAGCATAGAAATTAGAAATGACAAAGAAATTAATTAAAAGCAATCAACATTAGAGTCTTGTTGAACGCCAAATGTACAGTAATCAGATTTTCATCAATTCGAATATTGGAATAAATTTATCTAAATTAAAAAATAGGGCTTTTTTAAAGTTCTCATTGCTCACATTCCTTTTTGAGTGTTTTGACATTTTAAATCCCTCTAAATTTATCTAAATCCCTTTAAAAACTCACCTAACCATTAAAGGTACTTTTTTTTTTGCCTGACAGGTAGACTTTCAGGTATGTCCAAATTACCCCACAAGTCATGTCCAAATTACCCCCATAGCATGTTCTATCATAAATTGCAATTTTTGATGATAAAAATGGATAAAATGCACAATTTTTATACGTACATATCTCAGGCATCGTCCAAGCAACCCCCTTAAACAAAAAATGTCCACTTTTTTTGCCATATTACTCCTGCAAAACCTTATTTCCCAACCTTCATTTATTAGAATTTAAGGCAGTGCCAACCGGCCTTTCTAAACTTTTACATATTATACCAAAACTACTTAACCTATTCCAACTTTTTTGGTTTGTCCATACTCCTAGGCCATTACTAGTACTAGCCTTATCACTTAAATTACCGTTTTCACTTTATATCTGAAGAAAACGTGATTTTTAAAGGGGTGTCCAAATTACCCCCACTGTCCATATTACCCCAAACTCCCCTAGTTGTTAAAGTGATTTGTTTTTCTTTTTTACCCAAATGTATTCGATTCAATGCAATAATGTAAAACAATTTGAAGTAAATAAATGTGATCAGTTAATAATATAACGAAAAAAAGGTGCAGATATCTTGGATTTCAATTAACTGATCAATCGGTAATCTGAACATTAACCGAACGGATTCGTTCAGCAGTTGAAAAAGATCTAGGTGTGTAGGTCCTGGATTTTGACGGATTCGGGTTCGAGGTGTAGCTTCAGATCTTCCTTGATGGACGATCTTCAAAGAGATCATCTACACCTAAAAGGTCAAATTTGACCAAATTTTATGCAACTTCAACTCCGTAACCACCTCGTCGAAATTCAGGTTATTCAGGGTAAACACTCGCTTCAGTAGCTTCAGTAGCTTCACACCGGCTCCGTGGCTTAATGGTTACGGCCTCTGTCTCACAGGCAGAAGGTTCAGGGATCAAATCCCGGTCGGTACCTATGAAATTTGGAATCATGAATTTGAACTTTGAATATGAACAAAAACGAATAATGAATCAGGTGGGATTCGAACTCACACCTTTGGATTGGTGGTCTGGGACGCTAAGCAGTCGGCCATCAGAAGGTTTACACTCTAGTAGTGAATTGATCCGTAGTATTGAACATGCTATCTTCTCATATTAAATACGCGCTGATCCCCTGATTTGCCTGAGGGGATTGGAAGTCTAAATATAGATCGAGTTTCCTTCAGATGCTTGCTTCTATGCTTAGGCGGGGCCGAACAATGCCCAGCGACCTCGGAATTGGACCGCAAGGAGCTCTGTCATTCTGAAACGGGTCGTTGGAAGCAGCGCGAGGGCTATCACCACCTAATACCCGGGACTGAGATAAGCTGTATCAGCATTCGGCATATACAAAGTCTGATACAAACTATACTTTCCCATAATATCGCTACCGGTTAGCGGGTATTGGATTGGACCACACACACACACACACACACACAACACTCGCTTCAGTAGCTTCACCTCATCCGACAAGGCAGCAGACTCTAGCGAATGCGTATGCTGGAATGCCTTTTCCGGAAACTTTAGGCACTCCAGGTCAGGGTTACCAGGTGAAAATTTGAAAAATCTAGCAGAGTATCGATTAAAAATCTGGAAAAATCTGGCAGACGAAAATCTAACAATTCAAAATAGTGAAGGAGAGAGAGGTTATACATTATTTTGAATGTTTGTAGAATTCAAATGGTCAACTGATTTTATGGTTTCAAAAATATTGAATTTAACATTTTTGTTAAGAAAAACACGTTCTTATTTTTTGATTTTCATTTTAATGAAAATGTTGTTCAAAACGAGCATAAAGTGAATATCTGGCAAAATCTTTCAAAATCTAGCACAGAGAAGGGTGAATCATTATTCTGGCTGACACTTGAAAAATCTTGCATTCCCAAATTTATCTGGCAACATAGCAACCCTGCTCCAGGTTCAACCATTTGTGCCGTAATAGCGCTTGACGTTGATATTATCGACGAGTTGTCTACCCAAGACTTGATAAGGTCGGTTGCCACAAAAAGTACGTACTTCACCTTCTATTTAATGTAATTTTACTTAAATTAACGTGTAAAAATCTAAATTACATAGAAATGGACAAAATTACGACATTGTGATGTAATTTCCTCCGAATTTGATGTAAAATTTTGTTTTTTTTCTATCCTGAAAAAATATCTGTGTGAAAATGTTTGAGTCTTAAAAAATACCGTCAGTGGAGGTGACTATGGGTCAAAAAACGAAACACCTCTCGAAATTTCTTAATAACAAAAACAATTTAAATAACATCGAAAATCTTTTAACGTAGATTTGTTCTTAGATAGTTTACTAACATTTTCCCAAAATATGGTCGATTTTGATGAACACTATCTTAAATGCCAATTGTTTGAAAATTGACCCAATCTCACCCCTTAGAGGGGGTGACATTGGGTCAAATGAAACTAAAATGATGCTGAGATACAAAGATATGGTAAAAACAAGTCATCCAACAGCGTTTCTTGTTCGAGGGAATCGTATTGACACGCTACAATGTTTGAAGTGGAGATTTTCAAACATTTGTGTAGTTTTCGAGCAATTCTAACAAAAATATTAGAAAAATGATTTTTCGAGAGGTCATTTTTGGCCAAAAACGTACCCCAACTTTAGACATCTGCCGAAATAACAGGATATGTTCTAGGAACGAATTTTTTTCAGCGAAGTCATCTTAAGATGTCCCCTACACAACCCTTTTAACAGAATTCAGTTTCATTGAAAAGAATCTGAGAAATGGTAAAACCCGTAAAAAATCACTTTGACCCAATCTCACCCCCCAGACCCAATGTCACCCCCACTGACGGTAAGTAATTTGTAGAAACTAATAGTAGTTTATGCAACAAGTTGCAAAAGAGGATTTTTCAGCACGAGTCGTACATTTATCCAGCGAGGTTCACCGAGTTGGATAAATACGAAGAGTGCTTAAAAAATCAAGTTTTGCAACGAGTTCCAGACAACATTTTTTGCAATTCCAAAAAACACACACTGAGTGAAATTTTATGTCAAATTTTCATTTTTTTTTGTCAATATATTGTTTAAATCAAAAAAATGTTGAAAAGTGTTACTTTTCGAAACAAGTGCTGAAAAGTTTAACTTTTCAACACCCATTTGAGTGCTGAAAAGTAGAACTTTTCAGAATTTATTTTGAAAAGTGTTGCTATTCGATTCTGTTATTTTTGGTACAGAAAAATAGGCTATTTCGTCGTTCAAGAATGACAGGAAAAGTAAGTAGTTTCACGACGGAATTGCAAAAAGAAAATTTCACCATTTTCTATGTTATATATTATTTTTACTCATAAATTCAGGCAAAATTTTATTAAAAAGCGAAAAGCTTATCTAAATTAATGTTTAATAAATGAAATTACATAAAAAAGGTGAAATATTAAATTTTGATGTAATTTTACTTTTTTTTGAGTCAGAAAAAAATGTAATTTTACATTTGAAACTGGGGGGAAAAAACAACTGTAAGCTGTGTGTCCTGTGTAATTTATTTTTTTACACATTAATTTAGGCAGTGCAATTTTAAGGAAAATTAACTACCTCAATTAATGTTTAACAGTTTTGATTACACAGGAAAACGAGTAAAATACCACACTTCGATGTAATTTACTCAGTGATTTTTAATGTAAATTATACTTTTTTCTGAAACAAATTCTGTCTGAAAAAAATGTTTAATTTGGCAAAGCTTTTTTTTATTTTCGATGTTATTTTTTAGCATTAATTTGGCCAAGGGGCCAAGGGAAAAAAACAATGAAGTAATTTTACTCAGTTTTTGATACCAAATTATACTTTACTCCCTGAAAAATAAATCTGTCTGAAAGATTTTGCGTCATAAAAATGTTTAATTTTACATCGGAAACATTGAAAATTTTCATCTTTTGCCAAGTAAACTATTCGTCACATGTTTTTTTTTATTTGCCTAAAACTTTTGTTATGACCAAAGATGCTATTTGGATTATTTCAACATTTTGGAAAGTTAATCTTTTTTGTGGTGTAGACAGATCACAGATGATTAGTTTTTTAAACATTTAAAATCGGATCGTTATTTTCCGAGATATCGTTATTTGAAAATTTAGTGCTGTTTAAGTGACAATTGAAAAAGCTTCAATTTTATTGTTTTTTAATATATCTGTATCTAAGAAACGAAAAGGCCTATCTCCAATATATATTAGACAAATTAAAAGAGAAAATTATCATTTTTTGATATTTTTTTCAGATATAGGGCACTTATCAGAACCCCTTAAAAAAATGGATTATTTTTTCTCAAAATCGAACTTGCGTCTATTATTCGAAAACGGTGCACATTTCAAAAAATGTAGGGCACTTTTCGATTGCAAATTCGATTTTACATCAAAGTGACGGCCGCTCCTTAAAATATTTTAAATACTTTAAATACTTCAAATACTTTAAATACTTTAAATACTTTAAATACTTTAAATACTTTAAATAGAGTGCATAATTGGTAAAGGAGCGCTTGGTCGTAAAAAAAAAATCGGAGTGAAAAGTGATTTTTTTTTGTGTGTGCGGATTTTTGTCGTGAATTGTGATATAGTTTTCGATAAAAACGGTCCGAGTTCGTTAGGTTTATCGCGTAACAAAATTATTTTGATTCATCAAGAACGTCGTGTGGTGCGCGAGTCTTTTTTGTGTTGAAAAGACCTTCCCATAGCTCCGTAGCTCGGAGGGCTCGACGTCGGTTGCTTGTGTGTTAAGCCCTCTCCATAGCATCGTAGCTCGAGAGGCAACGAAAATCAATACCTTATCTAGCTAACAGAAAGAAGATCGGAAGACACTTGATGGTTGAGTTCGTCGCGTCTATTCCGTAACAAATTCATGAACTAAATGATTATATAATTAAAAATCAGACTACGCTATCATTGCAGCATTGCGTTTAACACCTCATTTTATAAATAAATATTATTTGGTTTTATCTTTCCACAGCCGGCTGTCTAAGATTAAACCATTTCATTAAAAATTAACAACAGTTAAACGGGAAATGTCTCATCCGCAGCATCCGATTGTTTGCCTTGAAAATAAAATATAATACCTTTAACAAACACTATGATTTTGGATCGCATCATCATCTTCTATGATGAATCCTGACCAAACACCCTATCCTACTAACAAGTTTTCAGGTTCCTGGCGCTCGTGGGGTGTAAGCACAGAGTAAATCAGCTGCCCTAGTAGCAACCTGCGCTAACTAACATTCCCGTCCCTTAAAATCGAGATCTACAAACTGACATGGCGGGCGCCGTTGGTGCCCAATGACTGTTACCTATTCGCAACTGATCTTGTTCTGGAAATCATGGTGTTTTATCTTTTCAGCGCATTCATACATGCTGTTGATAAGAGAAATACCACTTGATAGTCGAAGCCTATGATCAGTAGTGCTGAAAGGATATTACGGTTCTGTTCAGCAACGGAGAAGGACAACCATGGGTGGTCTCTCATGCTCATGCTCATGCTAACGAAAAAAAGGTGCAGATGGTTATGTTACACATGACCAGTATGACAAAGAACTTAGCAGAAAAGCTTTTAAAATTAAGCAATTTTGTTGAATTAAGCGTCAGATAAAATCAAAACATTATGGACAACATCGTAGCAGCAGCAGCAGCAGCGGAAAAAAATCAAAAACTGGAGGAAATCAAGAGCGAGCTCCGAGAAGAAGAAACACGCCAGCGTGTGCGTGAAATTGCTGCCAAAACGACGTCGAAGGAGAAAAACAAGGCCTACTTGGATGGACGCTCGAGAAGATGGCCACAAGAATCAACTTCTGCTGCAATTTAACAAAATGGCGCTTTTCAGCGCCAACGAAAAATTCACGAAAGAGTTATTGTTTCAAATGATTCATGCACTGCTTTTGATGCAGTTTTAAAGCTTTTGACGCTTGGCGTTTAAATTAATTTAAATATTTCCCCCAAAATTTTCATTTTAACAAAAATGAACGAATATTAACAATTTTCGCTTGCAAGTGTCAACGGTCAAACGATCGCAGTTGGCCTTGAACAAGCAAGCGCGTTCTTTGACCCACGCAAAAAATCTTCCCGCTCTCTGATTGGCTGTTTTGTTTTGCCGTGGAGTCGTGAAGGCAGCATTTTTGCCAACGATTTTCATTCCATCGTCATCGTTCGAACCGACAACATCGTAGCAGCAGCAGCAGCAGCGGATAAAAAAATCAACGACTGGAGGAAATCAAGAGCGAGCTCCGAGAAGAAGAAACACGCCAGCGTGTGCGTGAAATTGCTGCCAAAACGACGTCGAAGGAGAAAAACAAGGCCTACTTGGATGAACGCTCGAGAAGATGGCCACAAGAATCAACTTCTGCTTCAATTTAACAAAATGGCGCTTTTCAGCGCCAACGAAAAATTCACAAAAGAGTTATCGTTTCAAATGATTCATGCACTGCTTTTGGTGCATTTTTAAAGCTTTTGACGCTTAGCGTTTAAATGAATTTAAATATTTCCCCCAACATTTTCATTTAAAAAAATGAACGAATATTAACAATTTTCGCTTGCAAGTGTCAAACGTCAAACGATCGCAGTTGGCCTTGAACAAGCAAGCGCGTGCTTTGACCCACGCAAAAATCTTTCCGCTCTTGATTGGCTGTTTTGCCATGGAGTCGTGAAGGCAGCATTTTTGCCAACGATTTTCATTCCATCGTCATCGTTCGAACCGACAACATCGTAGCAGCAGCAGCAGCAGCGGAAAAAAAACAACGACTGGAGGAAATCAAGAGCGAGCTCCGAGAAGAAGAAACACGCCAGCGTGTGCGTGAAATTGCTGCCAAAACGACGTCGAAGGAGAAAAACAAGGCCTACTTGGATGGACGCTCGAGAAGATGGCCACAAGAATCAACTTCTGCTTCAATTTAACAAAATGGCGCTTTTCAGCGCCAACGAAAATTCACGAAAGAGTTATTGTTTCAAATGATTCATGCACTGCTTTTGGTGCATTTTTAAAGCTTTTGACGCTTAGCGTTTAAATTAATTTAAATATTTCCCCCAAAATTTTAATTTAAAAAAAAATTAACGAATATTAACAATTTTCGCTTGCAAGTGTCAACGGTCAAACGATCGCAGTTGGCCTTGAACAAGCAAGCGCGTTCTTCGACCCACGCAAAAAATCTTCCCGCTCTCTGATTGGCTGTTTTGTTTTGCCGTGGAGTCGTGAAGGCAGCATTTTTGCCAACGATTTTCATTCCATCGTCATCGTTCGAACCGACAACATCGTAGCAGCAGCAGCAGCAGCGGAAAAAAAACAACGACTGGAGGAAATCAAGAGCGAGCTCCGAGAAGAAGAAACACGCCAGCGTGTGCGTGAAATTGCTGCCAAAACGACGTCGAAGGAGAAAACAAGGCCTACTTGGATGAACGCTCGAGAAGATGGCCACAAGAATCAACTTCTGCTGCAATTTAACAAAATGGCGCTTTTCAGCGCCAACGAAAAATTCACGAAAGAGTTATTGTTTCAAATGATTCATGAACTGCTTTTGGTGCATTTTTAAAGCTTTTGACGCTTAGCGTTTAAATTAATTTAAATATTTCCAACATTTTCATTTAAAAAATTGAACGAATATTAACAATTTTCGCTTGCAAGTGTCAAACGTCAAACGATCGCAGCAGCAGCGGAAAAAAATCAAAGACTGGAGGAAATCAAGAGCGAGCTCCGAGAAGAAGAAACACGCCGGCGTGTGCGTGAAATTGCTGCCAAAACGACGTCGAAGGAGAAAAACAAGGCCTACTTGGATGGACGCTCGAGAAGATGGCCACAAGAATCAACTTCTGCTGCAATTCAACAAAATGGCGCTTTTCAGCGCCAACGAAAAGTTCACGAAAGAGTTATCGTTTCAAATGATTCATGCACTGCTTTTGATGCAGTTTTAAAGCTTTTGACGCTTGGCGTTTAAATTAATTTAAATATTTCCCCCAAAATTTTCATTTTAACAAAAATGAACGAATATTAACAATTTTCGCTTGCAAGTGTCAACGGTCAAACGATCGCAGTTGGCCTTGAACAAGCAAGCGCGTTCTTTGACCCACGCAAAAAATCTTCCCGCTCTCTGATTGGCTGTTTTGTTTTGCCGTAGAGTCGTGAAGGCAGCATTTTTGCCAACGATTTTCATTCCATCGTCATCGTTCGAACCGACAACATCGTAGCAGCAGCAGCAGCAGCGGATAAAAAAATCAACGACTGGAGGAAATCAAGAGCGAGCTCCGAGAAGAAGAAACACGCCAGCGTGTGCGTGAGATTGTCATTCCATCGTCATCGTTCGAACCGACAACATCGTAGCAGCAGCAGCAGCGGAAAAAAATCAACGACTGGAGGAAATCAAGAGCGAGCTCCGAGAAGAAGAAACACGCCAGCGTGTGCGTGAAATTGTGAGTCGTGAAGGCAGCATTTTTGCCAACGATTTTCATTCCATCGTCATCGTTCGAACCGACAACATCGTAGCAGCAGCAGCAGCAGCAGCGGAAAAAAATCAACGACTGGAGGAAATCAAGAGCGAGCTCCGAGAAGAAGAAACACGCCAGCGTGTGCGTGAAATTGCTGCCAAAACGACGTCGAAGGAGAAAAACAAGGCCTACTTGGATGAACGCTCGAGAAGATGGCCACAAGAATCAACTTCTGCTTCAATTTAACAAAATGGCGCTTTTCAGCGCCAACGAAAAATTCACAAAAGAGTTATCGTTTCAAATGATTCATGCACTGCTTTTGGTGCATTTTTAAAGCTTTTGACGCTTAGCGTTTAAATGAATTTAAATATTTCCCCCAACATTTTCATTTAAAAAAATGAACGAATATTAACAATTTTCGCTTGCAAGTGTCAAACGTCAAACGATCGCAGTTGGCCTTGAACAAGCAAGCGCGTGCTTTGACCCACGCAAAAAATCTTTCCGCTCTTGATTGGCTGTTTTGCCATGGAGTCGTGAAGGCAGCATTTTTGCCAACGATTTTCATTCCATCGTCATCGTTCGAACCGACAACATCGTAGCAGCAGCAGCAGCAGCGGAAAAAAACAACGACTGGAGGAAATCAAGAGCGAGCTCCGAGAAGAAGAAACACGCCAGCGTGTGCGTGAAATTGCTGCCAAAACGACGTCGAAGGAGAAAAACAAGGCCTACTTGGATGGACGCTCGAGAAGATGGCCACAAGAATCAACTTCTGCTTCAATTTAACAAAATGGCGCTTTTCAGCGCCAACGAAAAATTCACGAAAGAGTTATTGTTTCAAATGATTCATGCACTGCTTTTGGTGCATTTTTAAAGCTTTTGACGCTTAGCGTTTAAATTAATTTAAATATTTCCCCCAAAATTTTAATTTAAAAAAAAATTAACGAATATTAACAATTTTCGCTTGCAAGTGTCAACGGTCAAACGATCGCAGTTGGCCTTGAACAAGCAAGCGCGTTCTTCGACCCACGCAAAAAATCTTCCCGCTCTCTGATTAGGTCTATTCCCGTACTTGCAGAATTGCAGAATTTCTGCAGCTTCTGCAGAATTCTGCAGCCGGCATAAGTAACTTTTTTGCAGCACGTTCCCGTACTTTTCAGCTCGATCTCTTCATCTCTCTCTTTGCAGAAGTTCTGCAGTAGAGAAGCGGCAAAAATTTTGCCTGGGTATCGCGTTCCAGTACTTTTTCTGCAACATTGTACACAGTTGAGTAGATTTACTCAAACTGGGTATTATTTTTATTATTTCAAAATATTAAAAAAAGGTTGACAAAAAGTAATTGAACGAAGTTTACCTATAGAACTGGGACATTGCAATGCAATGGGAATGCAGCACAATATTTTATTTGAAAGATCAAGGATGTATTATTTATTAAGTAACTAGAAATTAATTATGCTTAGGTAGAAATCATATATTAGAAACAACTTTAAAAATTTACATTAGGTAAACCATTTTACAAATGAGAATGGCAGGTAAGTTTAAAAAACATGATTTGAAAAAAAGACAAACAAATTAAACCTTTGTTTGTCTTCGAGGGACCAAAAATACATGTTTAATAGAATGTTTGAAAGATTATTCAGGATAGGGGAGGTGGGGGTAAGACGGCCAGGCGGGGTAAGACGGCCACCCCACTGTTTTACTAAGTATACTAATGAATATTACTAAAATGTTTAGCAATACTGTTCCTCATGCTAAATAATGCATATGGAGTCACCTTTGCCAAAAATATTGTTTGAAATAGTATAAAAATAGCTCAAAATAAACAAATAATTTTTGAACTTGAAACTGGATGTAATTTTCATGAATTACAACTTAGGCATTTTTGTTAGATAACAATATGTTTTCCTGTCTTCAAATATTTTTTCATGTTAAATTGAAGTTTTCCCTAGATTATGTCCCTCGAAAAAGTTTAGAAAATGCGATGAGCTATTTACAAAAATTGTTTAAAAAAATAATTTATTTGGGGGCAAGACGGCCACCTCCTCCGGGGGTAAGACGGCCACCCGTAATTTGTAGATTTTAATTGATATAGGTTATATTTTTGACGGTTTTTGACTATTAAGACATATTTGTAGATAAGGAAAAGCATTTTCAATAAAACTATCCATTTTTAATCAAAATGCTGTTAACTACCGTTTCGACAACATTCTTTACTGTGATATAGCAAAACTCATTGAATAGTATGAAATCCTATCAAACTTTTCATAAAAATCGCTAATTTAATATTGTTTACATAATTTTGATTTACTTATTCTTATCAAAATACACAAACTAATTATTTTGCATCAAATTGTGTTTGTTTTGTAGTAAAAATTCACAGTTTTTCATAAAATGTGGTCGCAATAATATGAAATTCACTGAGCCAAAATATGAAAATTTTTAAACAGCATTTTTCTTCACATTTGAAACCTGATTTTTTCAACCAAAATAGTTATGATGTTCAGAGAAGTCTGTTCAACCAACCTTGTAGGAATTTGGGTGGATTTAGCAAAGTTATTAAGTTAATTTATAGCACTGGCTGTCTTACCCCACATGGGTGGCCGTCTTACCTCAGCGTATTTCATATATATACGATTTCAATTATTTTTTAAAATTCCTGAAAAGTATTGAAAATTGGTTTTTAGACTAACTAATTTATGTCATTTCTATAATGGACTAGTAGTAGAACAATATGTACGTAGTTTGAGATCAAAATAATCTGTTGTGTAAATTTTATTAGACTTCTCCCTTAGGTGGCCGTCTTACCCCATCTCCCCTAACATAAATGTACCGTTTTTATTTGGCTGTGTAAGCGCCAATGTATTATTTTTAGCAACGATATTAGCATACAACAACTGCTAATAAGTTTCAGAGATGGCGAAATAATAAATCTTTTCGCCATCTCTGAAACATTATTAGCAGTTGTTGTAATACTTTAATATCGTTGCTTTTAAAACGGATAACATAAATAAACTATGACTGGATGTCACATTAACGAACAACGGTGACGCAGTAAAATCGACAAATAAAAAAAAAATGATCACAAACTCAAAAATTTTAATATACATGAATTAAGCAATCGGGAAATTAAGAAATCCATAATTAAAAATATAAAAAAACTAATATTTCCACATCAAGAAACATTCAAAAACATTAAATCAGATATTTGAGAAATTTAAAAATGCAAATAATTATATCAGGGAAAAAACAATAAATCACAAGTTCAAAGCTTGAAAAATCAAATAATTAAAAACTAAATATTTCAAAATGATTAAAGTTCAAAAAATCTTAATTTAAAAATTCAAAATAAAAAAAAGGTTGAAAAAATTAAATAAAACAACAAAAGTTTTTTTTTAATATTTATGAGATCAAAACACAACAAATTCAAAAGCTACAGTTGAAAATAATAAGATAGAAACTTAAAGAAATTAAAATTTCTAATACAAGTAAAATGAATAAGTTCTGTAAATCAAAATTATTAAAACTCAAATATAAAAAAAATAGGAGCAGTCAAAATTTCCAATCTCTAAATCCTCTAAATTTGAGTTTCTAACCTAAAATATGACTTCGAAAAATGTGTATTTATATCAGGGGTGACCAAAGTATGGCCCGCGGGCCAAACGTGGCCCGCGGGGTGATATTTTGTGGCCCGCGGACTCATTTTGAATGATCAAGTTAAATGGCCCGTTGACCATTTGTAAAATGATTTCATTTTTTTTTTTCAAAATGAAACTTTATTTTTAAATTGTAATGCTTTTTTTTGTTTTTGTTAATATAAAACTAAGAATTTATTATTTTTTTGTTATTATTTTACGATACAAATATGTTGTTAAAAAATCTTTCTAATTGAAACATTTTCACACGTTTCATTGTGAGTGAAACTAGTAAATATTGTCAAAATGCTCAAATATTTTGGAAATGTTTATGAAACTTTCACTTTCACTTAACTAAGGTATAAAACTGTAATAAAAGCAAAAATATAAGCATTCCATATTAATTTAAAAGTTATTATGACCAATAAACTGGGCCTCAAACTCACTTTGCACTTAGAAACATTCCACCTTGGGACTCGAACTCATGACAGTTGAATAACGAATCTGATTGACTACCATCTCATTCAGACAGACTTAATTTTGAAATCGGAGGAATGAAGCGGTTGAAAATATAGTTCAAAGTTTTTGATTAAATTATGCCTTAACATAAATTGTTCCAATTCAATGTTCCCATTTTCAAAATATTGAAAAAAAAGCTTTAAATTTCAATGAAAACACAAGTACCTACAAACAACTAAATACCTTTTTTCAAATACCGAAAACAATAATAATATCAACAAAACTGAAGGAAAACTGTCATTTTCCGTTTGCTATTATTTTTAAGTTACAAAAATGTTAAAAAAAGGGCAATTTAAAGAATAAATGTATTTTTTAGTCTTTCAAATTTATAAATCGTTTTTTTTTTTCATTATAAAAAAAAAACTAATTTTGTACATATGGCCCGCAAGCTCATTTGAGCTTCAAATTTGGCCCGGCATCCAAAAACTTTGAGCACCCCTGATTTATATGATTCAAGGTTGCGTAGAAATTAAAAGTTCAAGAATTTAAGAATTTAAGAATTTAAGAATTTAAGAACTTAAGAATCTAAGAATCTAAGAATTTAAGAATTTTAATTACGACAAAATAACATTTGTTTTTTGGTTCATATAAGAATACAAATTGGTAACACCGTTAAAGGTATAATTTATTATTAGCCAATTAAATTTACCTGTTATTTAACACACATATTTAGTATATTCCGAGGTATATTAAAAAACAATTGAAGATCAAAAATTATTCCTAAACAAATATTTATTTGAAATTATTAAACTCAAAAGAAATGTGTCTTTTGAAAGTTTTTAAAAACAATTTGATTTGTAGTACAATTTTTTGTAGGGGTACTAGCCGTGCTGTTTGAACTAAGCCTGAAATCGTTAACATAAAAAATCGTTCTCAATAAAACCAGACATCAAAAAACTACCCCAAAATCATCTATAATTACAACTTATAATAATGCTTAATTTAACAAAACTTGCTCATTTTATGTAAGCGTGTAGTCAACATCCATCACACCAAATTGCAGTAACTTTTCAACAAGAAGGGTCTCATGGCGCAGGGGTAGCGGCTTCGGCTGCCGATCCCGATGATGCTATGAGACGCGGGTTCGATTCCCGCCTTATCCACTGAGCTTCTATCGGATGGTGAAGTAAAACGTCGGTCCCGGTTTCTCCTGTCTCGTCAGAGGCGCTGGAGCAGAAATCCCACGTTAGAGGAAGGCCATGCCCCGGGGGGCGTAGTACCAATAGTTTAGTTTCGTTTCGTTTCAACAAGAAAGAGAAGAGAGAGCTTGCAGAAAAGTACGGGAACGGTTTTGCTGCAACTTCTACCTCTCTCTCACTGAAAGTTCTACCTGAGAGAAAAGTTACTTTTGTTGCAGAAAAGTACGGGAACGCTCTGCTGCCGTTTTTGTGCAGAATTGCAGAATTCTGCAGTACGGGAATAGACCTATTGGCTGTTTTGTTTTGCCGTGGAGTCGTGAAGGCAGCTTTTTTGCCAACGATTTTCATTCCATCGTCATCGTTCGAACCGACAACATCGTAGCAGCAGCAGCAGCAGCGGAAAAAAAACAACGACTGGAGGAAATCAAGAGCGAGCTCCGAGAAGAAGAAACACGCCAGCGTGTGCGTGAAATTGCTGCCAAAACGACGTCGAAGGAGAAAAACAAGGCCTACTTGGATGAACGCTCGAGAAGATGGCCACAAGAATCAACTTCTGCTGCAATTTAACAAAATGGCGCTTTTCAGCGCCAACGAAAAATTCACAATTCATTGTTTCAAATGATTCATGCACTGCTTTTGGTGCATTTTTAAAGCTTTTGACGCTTAGCGTTTAAATTAATTTAAATATTTCCCCCAACATTTTCATTTAAAAAAATGAACGAATATTAACAATTTTCGCTTGCAAGTGTCAAACGTCAAACGATCAGCAGCAGCGGAAAAAATCAAAGACTGGAGGAAATCAAGAGCGAGCTCCGAGAAGAAGAAACACGTCGGCGTGTGCGTGAAATTGCTGCCAAAACGACGTCGAAGGAGAAAAACAAGGCCTACTTGGATGGACGCTCGAGAAGATGGCCACAAGAATCAACTTCTGCTGCAATTCAACAAAATGGCGCTTTTCAGCGCCAACGAAAAATTCACGAAAGAGTTATCGTTTCAAATGATTCATGCACTACTTTTGGTGCATTTTTAAAGCTTTTGACGCGTAGCGTTTAAATTAATTTAAATATTTCCCCCAAAATTTTCATTTTAAAAACCCGATTTAATATCACCAGAGGTGAAATAGAGCCTTTCTTACAAAATGATGAAACTCCGAGAAATATATTGGTGCAATTATTTTTTCAAAAACATAATGATACCATCCAGTGAGAATTTTACCTAAAGCTTCGAATCATTTAAGGCTAAACCTCAAATACATTTTTTTAAATTTCAGAAGTACATTATTTGTCGCAAGACATTTGAATTTAATTAAGAAAAACATAGTGGATTGAAATTATTAGAAAAAAAAATAAAGGGTACTCAGTCTATAATGTTAGTCTATGATTAACTAAAAAAATATGTATCGCTATTGCACTTTGTCGATCAATTATCAGAAACCAGAAAGAACACTTTCACGCGCAAGCGTAAAAGCGCTGGCGTTGAAGCTTCGACTTGACGACTTTTCGAGCGATAATGGGCTGAGACTTTGAATTTGATGTTCAGTATATGATTGTGTATAAATCCAAGCGAACGGTCAGCGAACGACTGGACAACGCGTACCATAGGTACATTATGTACCGTAGGTATAAAATAGACCCACCAAGTGGTCCTTTAGCCTCTTGTCCTGTAACTCCGATACCCTGGCCTCCCCGCGGTGCTGGCCGGGATACTAGTAACCATTGCAGAGATCGGGTAACCAACCCCCGGTGGAAACTTTGGTAGTATGCTGACAGGGTAAGGGGGGCTCCACCCTCTTCGGAGGGTGTAGCTGTACCGTTAGGCTTCGAGACAAAAGCCCCCGTTACGGTGTCGAGAGAAAACCGCAGCTGGGTCCCGGAAGCTGCAAGGTGGCAGCCCCACCCCGAGACTAGGTATTCGCAGCCCTGGTTAGGCGGCATACCGAAGTAAATCACCAACTCAGAAAAAAGAAGAAATTCAGGACGGATTAATCGGCATCAGACCAGGCGATGTAAAAGGACAACGATTGGAAACTCGGTACTTGGAACGTTCGAACTCTCCAAGATCCTGCACGTGCTGGCCTTCTTGCCCGGGAGCTGCACAAGCTGAACGTGCATGTGGCCGCCATCCAGGAAGTTCGATGGCCCGGTCATGGAGAGCGAGAATTCACGGCGGTGGACCCCATCGCCAACACCTCTTTCAAGTACCACATCTACTACAGTGGCGGCGAAAAGGCGATGCACGGAGTCGGTTTCGTAGTGATTGGGGATCAGAAGAACCGAGTCATCAAGTGGAAGGTGGTGAATGACCGGATCTGCGTGTTGAGAATTAAGGGCAAATTCTTCAACTACAGCCTGATCAACATCTACGCTCCGACGAACGACAAGCCCGATGACGAGAAAGACGCTTTCTACGAGCGTCTTGACAAGACCTATGGAGAGTGCCCAAGACACGACGTGAAGATAGTCATCGGAGACGCAAACGCGCAGGTCGGAAGGGAAGCCTTCTTCCATCCTGTCATCGGCAAGGAGAGCCTTCATCCTCGCACGAATGACAACGGCCTACGTTTGGTCAATTTCGCCGCAGCCAGAGGAATGGCTATCTGTAGCACCTTCTTTGCGCGCATGAACATTCGGAAGCACACCTGGCGACACCCGAATGGCGAATCGTGCACACAAATCGATCACGTTTTGGTGGATGGTCGACACTTCTCGGACGTGATGGACGTCCGATCGTACAGAGGACCGAACATCGACTCTGATCACTTCCTGGTAGCGTGTAAAATCCGAGCTAGGCTGTCGAACGTGCTGACCCCGCGGACTGCGAGGATAGCGCGGTTGAACGTCCAGCGCCTCGCGAGCAGCGACGTTGCTGCAGAGTACAGTCGGAAGCTCGACGAGCGGATCAACGAGGACGCGCCTACGGGTAACCTGGACGAGCAATGGGGAGCCCTCCAGAGCATCGTCAACACAACGGCTACCGAAGTGATCGGCACGACCAGAGGACGCAAACCCAAAGGGTGGTTCGATGCGGAGTGCCAGCGAGTGACGGACGAGAAGAACGAGGCCAGGAAGCGTATGCTCGTTAAGGGTACGCGCCGAAACTGTGAGCGATACAGTGAGTTGCGAAGAGCAGAAAACGAATCCACCGCCGAAAAGAACGGGAGTACGACGAAACGGTACTTGCCGAAGCGGAAGCACAGTACAACGCGAACGATAAGCGGAGGTTTTACGCGACTGTCAACGGTGTAAGAAGGAAAACCACGCCTTCCCCTGTGATGTGCAACGACACGGAAGGCAACCTGTTGACAGACAAGACTGCGGTGGCGGCTAGGTGGATGGAGCACTTCCAGCAGCTGTTGAACGGTGAGGCACGAGAGGGAATCGTCGAGGACAGGATACACGTTGAGGAAGATGGAAAAGCTGTGGACCCGCCTACGTTGGAGGAAGTAGCTAAGGCTGTTAAAGAGCTCAAGAACGGGAAATCCGCGGGAAAGGACGGACTTCCGGCCGAACTTTTCAAGCACGGGAGTACGCGGATGACCGAGATTCTGCACCAAATCATCCTACGCATTTGGTGCGAAGAACAGCTTCCGACCGACTGGTTAGATGGGCTCGTCACCCCAATCTACAAGAAAGGGCAAAGACTCGATTGTGCCAACTATCGAGGCATCACAATCCTCAACGCAGCGTACAAAGTACTCTCCCGCATCCTGTGGAGCAAGCTGAGACCGATGACCGAGACCTTTGTCGGCGAATACCAGTGCGGTTTTCGAGCGGGTCGGTCAACGACGGATCAGATGTTCACTCTGCGACAAATCCTCGACAAGTTCCGGGAGTACAACCTGCAAACACACCATTTGTTCATCGACTTCAAGGCGGCGTACGATTCGGTCAAAAGAAACGAACTTTGGAAGATTATGGTAGAACACGGCTTTCCGGCGAAGCTTATAAGACTGATTCGTGCAACGCTCGACGGAGCAAAATCAAGCGTGCGAATAGCCAACGAGACATCTGAAGCTTTCGTTACGTTGGATGGATTGAAGCAGGGCGATGCTCTCTCGAACTTACTGTTCATCATAGCGTTGGAGGGTGCTGCGCGAAGGGCAGGCGTGCAAAGAAACGGAACACTCATCACTAAATCGCACATGCTGCTTGATACGCTGACGACATCGACATCATTGGTATCGACCGTCGTTCAGTGGAGGAGGCGTTCGTCCCTTTCAAGCGGGAAGCTGCGAAGATCGGACTGACCATCAACACTGCCAAGACCAAGTATCTGGTCGCTGGCAGAGCGCGTGGCAGTGCAGGTGATGGTGTTTCGGAGGTGGAAATAGATGGAGAAAGATATGAGGTGGTGGATGAATTTGTATATCTTGGTACACTCGTGACGTGCGACAACGATGTGAGCTGCGAAGTGAAACGGCGGATTAGTGCTGCAAACAGGGCCTTCTACGGTCTTCGTAGCCAGCTAAGGTCCCGCAGCCTAAGGACGCCTACGAAAATCACGCTGTACAGGACCTTGATACTCCCTGTAGCTCTTTACGGTCACGAGTCGTGGACGCTAAAGGAGGCTGACCAGAGAGCACTTGGGGTCTTCGAGCGGAGAATCCTGCGTTCTATCTTCGGCGGCAAGCAAGTAGGAGACCGGTGGCGCAGGCGCATGAACTTCGAGCTGTACCAAGACTACAAACATGCTGATATCGTAAAAGTCATCAAGCACGACAGGCTAAAGTGGGCTGGACATGTAGCCAGAATGTCGGACGAGCGGGCGGCTAAAACGATATTCAGCAGTGAACCTGGACGGGGTCGTCGGCTTCGTGGAAGGCCTCGTACGCGTTGGCTGTGTGCAGTCGACGAAGATGCAAGAGCGGCCAACATTGTGGGCGACTGGAGACGAGCGGCCCAAGATCGAGCATCCTGGAAATCTTCGATTAGTTCAGCGTTGGGTCGATAGACCTGTTGCTGATAAAGTAAAGTAAGTAATAAATCCAAAAATTTAATAGGAAAAATAGGGTAAAAATAAGACGAAAAACACTAAAATCGCAATATCTCTGGAAATACATTTTGAAAAAGCTTCAAATTTTGGGCCTAAACAGTTTGTTGCGAGCACACCGTGCCGACTGCGCCGACTGCGCCGACCGTGCCCCTCGGATCATCGCCCAAACGAGATTGAATAAAAATGGTATAGATAAGATCCGTCACGCTGACGCAGGGAAGACAGATAAGAGAAGACGATGATCTCGCAGGTTTAAGGGTATCAGTTGTCAACTAGCAATTAAACAAAATACTAGCAGTTGAATTTTGGTAAATTATACTTTCTGTAATTTCTTTATATTTCTAACCAGAACTGTATTTTTTTAGCAATTAATTGATTAATCGAGCACTCTGGCTCGTTGATAGAGTTCGTCTGTTTGTGACAAGTGTGAAAGTAGGAGACTAAATGTAAGTTTTGAACTATTAATACGCGAATGAATTTGAACTTAACCCTAACTGAATTTAAATATATATTTTAGCTTTGAGCTATACTCTACCACAAAACCCAGAGTTTGCTACAAGAAGTCCGAATATTTTACGTCGCCAACAGAAACTCAAAGATTTATATACGATGGCCTCGAATCCCCGCAAGTCGTTCGTTCGTCAGACCCGCTCGATGACGCGCGTGGCTCAAGAAGCAGCTAACCTCCAAATTGGAGACGCTCGAGATGATGCAGCGAAACCGTTCGAGCCGTCTGTCGTCGAACCGGAGCGAGGGGATGAGCAGGATTGCGCTGGATGTACCAGGCCGAACAACGCCAAGCTGTACATGGTGCGGTGTGAAAAGTGCGAGCTGTACTTCCACTTCTCGTGCGCGAACGTCACCACCGCAACCGTCAATCAGCCGCCGTTTGTGTGCCGTACTTGCGTGCCCTTTCGGCCAAGATCTGCCCGTTCATCGGGCTCCCATGTGAGCAGTACACGTTCGGCACGAATTGCCCTAGAACTGCAGCAGATGGAGGAGCAGTTCCGGATCCAGGAAGCGCTCACGAAGGAACGACTCGCGCAGTTGGAGCGACAGTACCTGTACAGCTCGAAGAAGTACGCGCTTCTTCGGGAACAGGAAGAAGAAGATGGGGGACGTAGTGTCCGTAGCAGAGACAGCCGCGCTTCGACGAGCAGGGTTGAGAAGTGGTTCAATGCTCAGGCTGAGACCGGGAACACCGGTCCAGGCGTAAACAAGGAGACGACCGAGTCTGAAGATCACGTTCAGCCACTGAGTGAGGACAAGGCCGATAGTCTGCACGTGAAGTTCACGTCTACTCCGCTTGCTTCGCCAAATGCTTCGTTCAACAAATCGCCGTACGTTTCTCTCCATTTCCTCCCTATTGCCGGACAGTCTCGAGGAAAGCAGCGAAAAGTCGATCCCTGAGGGACCCAAGGACCCCGGGCAGACCGCGGCTGAAATTCCACCCAGCGAGGTTCCAGAACCACCTACCACCATGGAAAGCATCCTCAAACTGCTGCAAATCTCACTGGGGAAGCCGCAGAACACCGGTGCTATCCCGAAGATCCTCAAAGTCACCTCAACCGCTTTCGAGGAGTGGCGAAACAGCATGCAGCGGAAGGATCTCGACCCGATTCCAGAAGAGTTAAGCGAAGAGACGAAGAAAAACGAGCAAAACTTGCTTGTGCTCCTTCAGCAGCTCGAGGATCAGCGCGCCGAGGACCAGCAGTTGCAGCGCCAGCGGGAAGAGCAGCTCAAACGCAAGCTGCAGCAGCAAGAACGTGAGCAAGCGAAGCCGAAGCAAGAACTGCAGCGTCGACTTCAGCAGGTGGAAGCAGAGCAGAAGGAAGAAATGCAGCGTTTACTGCAGCAGCAACAAAGAGAGCTGGCCGAGCAGAAGCGGGAGCTGAAACAGCGTCTCAAGGAGCAGAAGCAACAGCAAGCCAAACAGCAAGAAGAGCTTGACCGTTTGCGAGAGCTCGAGAGGCTGCAAAAGCTGGCAGAATCTCGGGACAAGAACCACTCGTCGGCAGCGGGCCGCAACGGCACGGTCGAAAACAACGAAAGCCGATCAACAGAAAGCATCCGATCAGGAACAACATCTGTACCAAGCGTTGACGATGTCCTGCCACCTCCATCTAACGAGCGATCTCGCGCCTCTGCAAACTTTGGCAGTTCTTCCGTAAGGAGCTCTCGATCTTCATCTTCAAGGTCGTCTACTTTGACAACACCGTCGGTCGTACCTTCCGTTGGATCATTCCCCTCTCTCGTGTCGCCGCTGCCGGCACCGCCTCCGTACCAAGGACCGACTTCGCAGCAGATTGCTGCACGTCAGGTGGTCAACAAAGAACTCCCAGTTTTCACAGGGAATCCTGTTGACTGGCCGATCTTTATCAGCAGTTATAACCACTCTACGCTGACGTGCGGATACACCGACAACGAGAACCTGTTGCGACTGCAGCGTGCGATCCAGGGAGGGCGAGAGAAGAAGTGAGCAGCCTGCTCCTCAATCCGTCGACGATACCGCAATTGCTGACCTCTCTGAAGCTGCTGTACGGACGACCGGAGCAGATCGTTCACACGATGATCGAGAAAGTACGCGCGACCCCGCGCCGAGAGCGGACAAGCTGGAGTCTCTCGTCTCGTTCGGTCTGGTGGTCCACAATCTCTGTGGGCACTTGAAGGCTATTGGCATGGAGAAGCACCTGTCGAACCCCATTTTGCTGCACGAGCTCGTTGCCGTTGCCTTCCAACGTAATGTTCAATTGGGCACTCTACCAGGAGCAACTGCCAGAAGTGGACCTCAACGTGTTCGGCGACTACATGTCGAAAATAGCGACCGCTACCAGCGGCGTGACATTGTTCGCTGCGAAGGCTGCCAAGGACGATTTCCGGCCCAAGAAGGAGAAGGCGGCGTACGTCAACACGCACTCGACTGCCGAGCAAGGTCGGCGCAAGGGTGACGACGAGATCAAGGAGAAGCCGACGGACCGTCCGTCTTCGAACATCAAGGTGTGCCCGATGTGCGACAACAGCGGCCATTTAGCGGCCAACTGCTCGAAGTTCAGCAAACTTTGTCTCGACGACCGTTGGAAGCTGGTCAAGGAGAAAAGACTTTGTCGTCGCTGTCTGGTTGCCCACTCGCGCTGGCCGTGCAAAAGCGATCCCTGCGGAGTCCAAGGTTGCCAGAAGAAGCATCATCCGCTGCTCCACTACGAACAAGCACCCACGGAAGCGAAGCGCAGCGAGCCCGCAACGAGCGGCATAGTCGCACTGCACCGTCAACCGACGATATCAACGTTGTTCCGTATGTTGCCCGTCACGTTGTACGGAAAGAAAGGGAAAGTAAACACGTTCGCCTTTCTCGATGACGGCTCGTCGGTGACACTCCTGGAGCGGAAGTTGGCGGCAACCCTTGGCCTGGAAGGAAAGCAAGCATCTCTGTGCATCCACTGGACATCCGGCATCAAGAAGAACTTCTCGGAGACGCGGGAGGTTGAGCTGGAGATTTCTGGCGCTGATCGTCCGCAGCGGTTCGTCGCGTCGAACGTGTACACGGTGGACAAGCTCGGACTTCCGGAACAAACGATGGACGTCGCGGCCATGGCGGAAGAGTTCGCGTATCTGCAGGATCTGCCACTATCGAGCTTGCAGTCTGCGGTTCCCGGAATACTCATCGGTCTGAACAACGTGCACCTGCTCGCAACACTGAAGCTGCGGGAAGGACGCAAAGGAGAACCGATCGCTACCAAAACGCGCCTCGGTTGGACGGTCTACGGGAGTATGCCGGCGGCTACAAAGTCTTTCGCCCATCGCCAGTTCCACATCTCTGAGGAACAAGCCGAAGTTGACCTGCACGAATACATCAAGAGCTTCTTTGCGGTTGAAAGCCTCGGAGTCATGGCAGTACCGAGCAAGGAGAGCGTCGACGATCAGCGTGCCAACAAGATTCTGTCCGAAACTACCAAACGAGTCGAAGGTGGGCGGTTTGAAACTGGCCTTCTCTGGAAACAGGACTACGTGGAGTTTCCGGATAGCAGACCGATGGCGGAGAAGCGGATGAAGTGTTTGGAGCGACGCCTGGGACGAGATCCGGCACTGTACGATCAAGTTCGAAAGCAGATTGCGGACTTCCAGTCTAAAGGTTTTGCGCACAAGGCGACCGCTGCGGAACTGGACACTTTTGACCCTCGCCGGACCTGGTATTTGCCCCTCGGAGTAGTACTGAACCCAAAAAAGCCCGGCAAAGTACGCGTGATCTGGGACGCGGCTGCCAAGGTCGACGGAGTGTCCCTGAATACCATGCTGTTGAAGGGGCCCGACTTGTTGACGCCGCTGCTGTCCGTGCTTTTCCAGTTCAGGGAGAGACAGGTCGCCATCTGCGCAGACATCGAAGCCATGTTTCACCAGGTGAAGATTCGGTAACCCGATCGCAGCGCGCAGCTGTTCCTGTGGAGAGATTCGCCGGAAAAGCCGCTGGAAACCATGGTGACCGACGTCGCTATTTTTGGGGCGACGTGCTCCCCAGCCCACTCGCAGTACGTGAAAAATCTCAACGCTGACGGACACGAAGCAGATCACCCGAAGGCGGCAGCAGCGATTCGCAACAAGCACTACGTCGACGATTACCTCGACAGTGTCGATACGGCGGACGAAGCAGTTGCGATGGCGCTGGAGGTAGCCGAGGTTCACGCGAAAGCTGGATTCCACATCCGGAACTGGATCTCGAACGACAAAACTGTGCTAGAGCGGATCGGAGCGGTCAACCCTACGACGGTCAAGAACTTCGTGATCGAGAAGGAAAGCGGGTTCGAGCGTCTGCTGGGAATGGTGTGGCTGCCAGACGAAGACATGTTTTCGTTCGCACTGAACCTGCGGGAGGACAACATGAAGCTGCTGACTGGAGAGGTGATGCCGACGAAGACCCAGCTGCTGAGCATCGTGATGAGCATCTATGACCCGAACGGGTTAGTCGCCGTCTTCGTCATCCACGGAAAAATACTCGTGCAGGACGTGTGGCGATCCGGCGTCGGCTGGAAAGACAAAATCCCGGAGAAGCTCATCGGACGCTGGAAGCAGTGGATCGCGCTGCTGCGCAAAATCGAAACGGTGAGAGTTCCACGTTGCTATTTCATGGATTACGAACCAGCCAGCCTGAAAACATTGAACTCCACGTGTTTGTCGACGCCAGCGAGCAGGCTTACTCCGCAATGGCATACTTTCGTCTGGAGGATCGTGGCCAAGTCTGGTGCTCACTGGTGGCAACCAAAACGAAGGTCGCACCTCTACAGCCGCTTCCCATCCCACGTCTCGAAGTTCAGTCGGGCGTAACTGGATCGCGCTTGTGGAAGACCATCGAGGACGGACACTCACTCCCTATTTCGAAGGTCGTTTTCTGGTCGGACTCCAAGACGGCACTGCAGTGGATCAGGTCAACCGACCTCCGCCGATTTCGCCCGTATGTGGCGTTCCGGGTCAACGAGATCCTGTCACTGTCCAAGGCCGCCGAGTGGAGATACTGTCCATCGCGCATGAACGTCGCCGACGAAGCTACGAAGTGGGGTAAAAAGGGACCAACTTTCGACCCCGATGCGCAAGTTTACGTCTGCCACAAGTTCATTTACGGTCAAGAAGAAGACTGGCCCGAAGACTGCCTCGAGCGGGTTGAGGCGACGGAAGAACTCAGGCCAGCGTTCATGTTCAGCCACTTCGTGGTCAAGCCCATCATTCGACTGGATCTGTTTTCGCGATGGGAACGCCTGCTGAGGATGATCGCCTACGTCCATCGTTTTCTCGCGCGCAGACTGAAGCTGAAGCAGGAAACCTGTCCGGGCGCGCTGACACGTGAGGAGCTGCAGAAAGCCGAACGAAGCCTGTGGCGCTTGGCTCAATCCGACGCTTATCCGGACGAGGTCGCCACGCTGAACCAGAACCTGCTAGTGCCAGCCGAGAAACGAGAGTGTCTGGAGACGTCGAGCAGCATATTGAAGTTGTCCCCTCTGCTGGACGACAGCGGAGTGCTTCGAGCTGGAAGTCGCTTGGGAGGCCGCCGAGTTCGCCGCGTTTGACGCCAAGTTTCCCGTGATTCTCCCGAACAAACATCGCGTGAACTGGCTGCTCGTGGACTCCTACCACCGAAGATTTTGCCACGCAAACAACGAGACGGTGGTCAACGAGATACGGCAGAAGTTCAACATACCGAAGCTGCGGGTCCTGATAAGGCAGGTGGCGAGTAAATGCTGTTTCTGCCGCATAAAAAAAGGCCATCGCGGTGGCACTCATGATGGCACCCCTTCCACGTGTGAGGCTGTCCCCTTTCGTGCGCCCATTCACGTTCACAGGCGTGGACTACTTCGGTCCTGATCAAGGTTGGACGCAGTGTTGCGAAACGCTGGGTGGCGCTTTTCACCTGCTTGACGATCCGCGCAGTTCACCTGGAGCTCGTCGCAAGCTTGTCAACGGACTCGTGCAAGAAAGCAATCCGCCGGTTCATCGCGCGACGTGGAGCGCCGCAGGAGATATACTCGGACAACGGTACAAATTTCCAAGGAGCCAGTGGAGAGCTGTCGAAGGAATTAGCCAAGGTCAACCACAACGAACTCAGCAGCACATTCACGGACACGCACACCCAGTGGCGATTCAACCCGCCGGCCGCGCCGCACATGGGTGGCTGCTGGGAACGAATGGTAAGATCGGTGAAGGCTGCACTGGGCGCAATCCCGGTGGAACGTAAGCTGGATGAGGAGTCGCTGGTCACCCTACTAGCGGAGGCGGAGCATATGGTCAACTCGCGCCCCCTGACTTTCGTGCCGCTGGAGAGCGCAGACAGTGAGTCCCAAACATTTTCTCATGCTGAGTTCGAGCGGTGTTCAGCAGGCCGTCAAGGATCCGGTCGGCGTAGGCGCGGCTATCAAAAACAGCTGGAACAGTATCCAGCACACACTGGACGAGTTCTGGAGCCGCTGGGTGAAAGAATATCTGCCGACGATCGCGAGGAGGACTAAATGGTTTGAGGAGGTGAGACCAATCAAAGAGGGCGATCTCGTGCTTGTTGTGGACGAAGGACATCGGAACGGGTGGCTGCGAGGACGCGTTGCAAGGACGTATCCCGGCAAGGATGGCAGAATACGTCGAGCGGATGTACACACATCGAAGGGTCTGGTGCGTGAGCGAGCAGTCGTCAAGCTTGCTCTGCTGGACGTTGGTGACGCTGAGGATTCTGGTGCAGATCATCATGCGACACGTGGGGGAGGATGTTGCGAGCACACCGTGCCGACTGCGCCGACTGCGCCGACCGTGCCCTCGGATCATCGCCCAAACGAGATTGAATAAAAATGGTATAGATAAGATCCGTCACGCTGACGCAGGAAGACAGATAAGAGAAGACGATGATCTCGCAGGTTTAAGGGTATCAGTTGTCAACTAGCAATTAAACAAAATACTAGCAGTTGAATTTGGTAAATTATACTTTCTGTAATTTCTTTATATTTCTAACCAGAACTGTATTTTTTAGCAATTAATTGATTAATCGAGCACTCTGGCTCGTTGATAGAGTTCGTCTGTTTGTGACAAGTGTGAAAGTAGGAGACTAAATGTAAGTTTTGAACTATTAATACGCGAATGAATTTGAACTTAACCCTAACTGAATTTAAATATATATTTTAGCTTTGAGCTATACTCTACCACAAAACCCAGAGTTTGCTACAAGAAGTCCGAATATTTTACGTCGCCAACACAGTTTATGGCGCATGTTTTCGAATGGATTTTTGTTTGAAACTTTAAATTTGATAGTGTTATCTGTAAAATAGTCCAAAAAAATACCTCCAAAAATGGCTTTGACCACATTTACTGGTCGAAAATTGTGAATCGAAAAATAAAATGTTCGTCTCCGACCTCCGAAATGAGTGCAGTGTGCGAGCTGGTGTAGTGTCGCGCTCCGGCCGGTCCGTCGATTTTATCGCAAAAAATCGTTGTCAGCCGGTACATCGCGGCGTGAAATTCCGTTGAGACTCTCCGGAACCTGCAGTGAACCGGTGGACATTAAAAGCAGTGCTCGACGATCGCGAATCCGTCATAATTCTCGCGAGTTTTTTGTGCCGATTTGCGGATCAAATCGAGCCACAACAAGAACAATAAAGTGCTTCCCGCGTGGCAAGTACAATACCATCGTCGTCGTCGCCTTCGTTCTTTCGCACCGCGATTGTGTTGTGTGCTGGTATCGTCGTCGTCGTGAACGAGCTGGGTGTAGTGCTGCTTGGAAGTGTGAAAGAAATTTCAACACGCACAGTGGGTCGGAGTGAAAAAGTGTGCGGCAGAATACAATCAACAAAAGATTTAAAAAATTTAAAAGAAATTTTTTGTGCTAAAGTGGAGTGAATTAAATCAACCAGATCGTACGTACACCCCTCCACCCCGTTTTTGGGCGACTGTACCCCATATTAGAAGCGGCCCAAAACAATTGGGGTTTCGACTCCTTCTACCCGTGAGCGGCTGTCCCCAGGTTAGGGGCGGCTCCTATAGAGGCGAGCGAACCCCCCTTCGAGCGTCTGTTCCCAGGTTAGGGGCGGCTCAAGGAAACCGGTGTCCTGCTCCATCGTCGAGGTAAGCGTCTGTTCTCCAGGTTAGGGGCGGCTTACAGCAGAAAGAGTTAGGACCCCCTCGAGCGTCTGTTCCCAGGTTAGGGGCGGCTCGGATCAGCGTCTGTTCCCCAGGTTAGGGCGGCTGGCTAACAGTCCCAGTGCCAGGGTGGGACTTTAAACAGTCCTGGTACGACGGTCCTCCGGCGAGACAGGGGTTGGTGATGGCTACACGCACCCGCCGTAAAACAGTAGTGCAGAGAGCTCCAGATGCGAGCCGATCCAATCGCCGACCCGATTTTCGGGGATCCAGGGATTGGAAACTCGGGACGTGGAACTGCAGGTCTCTCAACTTCGATGGGAGCGACCGCATTCTTTCCAAAGAATTGCGGGTCCGCGGTCTCGAAGTCGTGGCGCTGCAGGAGGTGTGCTGGACGGGGAAGGACCACCGGGAGTACGGTGACTACACTATGTATTGAGCGGCGGCAATACACACGAGCTGGGGACAGCTTTTATAGTGTTGGGCGAAATGTCGAAGCGCGTGATTGGTTGGTGGCCAGTCAACGACAGAATGTGCCGGTTGAGAATCAAGGGCCGATTCTTCAACCTGAGCATCATCAACGTGCACAGCCCGCACATGGAAGCGACGCCGATGACAAGGACGCTTTCTACGAGCTTCTTGACCGCGAGTACAGGAAGTGTCCAAAACACGACGTCAAGATTGTCATCGGCGACTTAAACGCTCAAGTCGGCCAGGAGGAGGAGTTTAGACCGGTTATTGGGAGGTTCAGCGCCCACCAGCAGACGAACGAGAACGGCCTACGACTCATCGATGTCGCTACCTCCCGAAACATGGCCATACGTAGTACCTTCTTCCAGCACACCTCCCTATACAAGTACACCTGGAGATCACCAAACGACACGGAGACGCAAATCGACCATGTTCTCATCGATGGTCGGCACTTCTCGGACATAATCGACGTCAGAACCTACCGTGGCGTGGACATCGACTCGGACCACTACCTGGTGGTGGCTAAGCTGCGCCAACGCCTGTCCGAGGTCAACAAGATCCGGTACCGTCGCCCGCAGCGGTATAACCTGGAGCGACTCAAGGATCCGGAGGTCGCTACCCAGTACGCGCGGGAACTCGAAGCTGCGTTGCCTGACGAGGGTGAGCTCGCCGAAGCCCTCTGGAGGCCTGCTGGAGCCATATGGAAGCAAAACGCGTAAGTTCTACAAGAAACTTAGTCAATCCCGGAAAGGCTTCATGCCGCGGGCCGAAATGTGCCGGGATAAGGATGGAGGCATCTTGACGGACGAGCGCGAGGTGATCGAAAGGTGGAAGCAGCACTTCGACGAGCACCTGAACGGCCCAGAGGCGGAGTACGAGGGCGACGGGGGAATCGACGTCAGCGGTATGGTGGACGGCGGGGACGAGCCAGCACCCACGATGAGGGAAGTTAAGGATGCCATCAAGAAGCTGAAGAACAACAAAGCAGTGGGTAAGGATGGTATCGGTGCTGAACTCATCAAGATGGGCCCGGACAAGCTGGCGGCCTGTCTACACCGGCTGATAGTCAAGGTCTGGGACACAGAACAGCTACCGGAGGAGTGGAAAGAGGGAGTAATATGCCCGATCTACAAGAAGGGGGACAAGTTGGAATGTGAGAACTATCGAGCCATCACTATTCTCAACGCGGCCTACAAAGTGCTGTCGCAGATCATATTCTGTCGTCTGTCGGAGCGAGCAAAGGATTTCGTTGGGACGTACCAAGCCGGTTTTGTGGAGGGGAAATCGACGACGGACCAAATCTTTTTGCTACGCCAAATCCTCCAAAAGTGTCGCGAGTACCAGATCCCGACGCACCACCTATTCATCGATTTCAAAGCCGCGTACGACTCGGTCGATCGCGAAGAGCTATGGAAGATCATGTACGAGAATGGCTTTCCCGGGAAGCTGATCAGACGGGTGAAATCAACGATGGATGGTGCACGGTGCAGCGTGAAGATTTCGGGTGCTATGTCCGACCCGATCGAATCGCGCAAGGGACTGCGACAAGGCGACGGTATCTCCGGCCTCTGTTTCAACATTGGGCTTGAAGGTGTCATGAGGCGAGCGGGCTTCAACATGCGGGGCACGATTATCAACCGGTCCAACCAGTTCATCTGCTATGCCGACGCCATGGACATTGTCGGCAGGACGTTCGAGGAGGTGGCTAAGCGGTACACCGAATTGAAGCGGGAAGCGGATAAGGTTGGATTGAAGGTGAATGTTGCGAAGACGAAGTATCTGCTGGCAGGAGGAACCGAGTCCCTTAGGGCTCGCATAGGACCGAGCGTGACGATCGACGGCGACGAGTTCGAGGTCGTGGAGGAGTTTGTGTACCTCGGATCGTTGGTAACGTCGGACAACAACTGCAGCAGAGAAATTCGGAGGCGCATCATCACCGGTAGTCGTGCCTACTATGGACTCCACAAGACCCTACGGTCTGGTCATCTTTCCCGGCGTACAAAGTGCACCATGTACGAAACGCTGATAAGACCGGCCGTTCTCTACGGGCACGAGACGTGGACGATGCTCGAGGAGGACTTGCAAGCGCTTGAAGTTTTCGAACGGCGAGTGCTTAGGACGATCTTTGGCGGCGTGCGTGAGAACACTGTATGGAGGAGAAGGATGAACCACGAGCTGGCGCAACTCTACGGCAAGCCAAGTATTCGGAAAGTCGCCAAGGCTGGCCGGATCAGGTGGGCCGGACACGTCGCGAGAATGCCGGATGCGCTGGATGCGCGCCAACCGAACCAGACTATCAATCCGGTGAAGTTGGTGTTCAATTCGGAGCCGGTTGGAACGCGGCGGAGGGGGGCGCAACGTGCACGGTGGTTAAACCAAGTGGAGGAAGATCTAGAAAGTGTGGGAGTTCCGCAGCGGAATTGGAGAGAAGCAGCCCAGGACCGAGTTAGATGGCAACGCATCTGGAGACAGCGCATGACCCGGAGGTTGTACGAGCAGTAAAAGTAAAGTAAGTAAGTCTCCGACCCCACGGCTACAGATCTGGCTTTTAAAAATTGTGGGTTTTACGAGCGGTTTTCCAGTGATGGAAGACACAAATTTTTAAGAGCGGATACAGACATCGGCCATGTATTTCAGAAAAAGAGCTCTCAAAAATCAGACTTTGAGTTCCGGGTTTCGGGCCAAAATTCAATCGAAAGAGCGCATCTAAACCTTCAATTTAGTAATAGGATTTTTTCCTGGGACGAATCCTCGCCGTGCACGAATTTTTTTAGATTTCTGAAAAAAGCGTTTTTCCAAAAGCAAACCTTAAACCTTTCTTTGTAAGAAAGGCA
Organism: Culex quinquefasciatus; assembly: GCF_015732765.1. Classification (NCBI taxonomy): domain Eukaryota; kingdom Metazoa; phylum Arthropoda; class Insecta; order Diptera; family Culicidae; genus Culex; species Culex quinquefasciatus. The sequence continues at coordinate 68,215,160 of NC_051861.1, read as the reverse complement.
AAAGTCAAACGCTCTCAAATAAAAGTGCGGAATCCAATCGATGTAAAATTTGCTGAGAAGTTTGATCGAGTCGTGAACACTCAGTTAGAAAGATAAATTTATGTGAAATTACAAATAAATCCTTGGGGAGAATTATTCTGAATGACCCCTTACCTTTTTTGAGAAATTTACTCTGTATATAAAGAAAAATCATACAGCTATAACTTTTGAACCAACCGTCTGATCAATACCAAAATTTACTCGAATACAATTCATACCAAATGCTTTTGATCGAGAATGGGCTGAGACTTTGAATTTGATGTTCAGTATATGATTGTGTATAAATCCAAAAATTTAATAGGAAAAAATAGGGTAAAAATAAGACGAAAAACACTAAAATCGCAATATCTCTGGAAATACATTTTGAAAATGCTTCAAATTTTGGGCCCAAACAGTTTATGGCGCATGATTTCGAATGGATTTTTGTTTGAAACTGAATTCTTTAAATTTGATAGTGTTATCTGTAAAATAGTCCAAAAAATACCTCTAAAAATGGCTTTGACCATATTTACTGGTCGAAAATTGTGAATCGAAAAATAAAATGTTCGTCTCCGACCCCACGGCTACAGATCTGGCTTTTAAAAATTGTGGGTTTTACGAGCGGTTTTCCAGTGATGGAAGACACAAATTTTTAAGAGCGGATACAGACATCGGCCATGTATTTCAGAAAAAGAGCTCTCAAAAATCAGACTTTGAGTTCCGGGTTTCGGGCCAAAATTCAATCGATAGAGCGCATCTAAACCTTCAATTTAGTAATAGGATTTTTCCTGGGACGAATCCTCGCCGTGCACGAATTTTTTAGATTTCTGAAAAAGCGTTTTTTCAAAAGCAAACCTTAAACCTTTCTTTTGTAAGAAAGGCAAAAATGAACGAATATTAACAATTTTCGCTTGCAAGTGTCAACGGTCAAACGATCGCAGTTGGACTTGAACAAGCAAGCGCGTTCTTTGACCCACGCAAAAATCTTCCCGCTCTGATTGGCTGTTTTGTTTTGCCGTGGAGTCGTGAAGGCAGCATTTTTGCCAACGATTTTCATTCCATCGTCATCGTCAACGATCGCAGTTGAGCCTTGAACAATTGCTCAAAATCATATGGTTCGGTAAATGTCCTCCCGGGAGAACCTCCCTGAGGGCACCGGCCACTCCAGGTTGTGGCCAATACTGTCAAAATGGTCTTTTCATCCAAGTAGTTTGATACCCATATTGTCCAGTCTCGTATGGCGTTCCATCGGAACACCCTGAGGGTTCTGGCCACTCCGGGTCTTGTGGCCAGAATATTCCGGCTGGCCTGCTCCGCTTGGGCTGCTCCTTGCTCCAGGCCAGCTGCTTTTCGGCCAACTGCTTCTGGGCCTCCAGGCCATCTGCTTCCAGGTCCAGGTTGTTGTTCACTCCTCGACGTCCAGCGATAGAATGATTTCCCTGGGCTGACCGAGCGGGGTTTATATTGGCTCAAAATGGTGACGGATGCTCCGCCTCTTTGTGCCGGTTATCCCAAACCTCATAATTCGCTTTTTGTTGCAACTGTGTGGAAAATTCCACGCAACAGTGCCTTGTTGCGTTGCGGCCCCTTCCCCAGTACCAAGCATGCAAAATTTTCGTAACGCGCGACATTTTTCGTTTTTCTGGATTGACACCTCACCAGAATAGAGCCCTTAGGACAAAGTTCTTTGTCAAAAGTTTTGAAAAAGTTGATCGTTGTCGATCATGGCCGTTCATGGACACCCGCGACAGACACGGACGATGAAACAAAGAGAAACGCAAAAAGCAACTTTTTCAAAACTTTTTCTCAAACCGCGATAACTCGTGATGTTTATAAGCAAACCCCTTATGTTTTTATATCAAATATTTTGTAATTCTCTGCTCTACAACTTTGTAGAACATTGTTACACTCTCAAAAAATAACCCTGCATTGTTAGAAAAACACGAAATTTTAAAATGAAAACTTTTGTTCTAATGAAAAATGACCCTTCTGGGTCAATGTAGATTCGAAAAGTACATTAAATTTCCTTAAAATGACATGTTCCAAATTTTTTACAGTCGAGTAACGGAAAATGGGAGAAATTTTAAAACTTGTTTAGTGTTTTTTTCGATGAAAAATACTTTTTTTCGGAATTCTGAGTATGCCATTAAATCGGGCGTCTAATTTTACTTAAAAGTCCCTTTGACACCAAATTTCTATCTCATCACCGTTTTTTCGCATGTTCAAAAACTGAAGGGGTCGTACCACCCCTCCGACACGAGATATCAAAAAACGGACCTCAGATTCGTAATCAGGGACAAAAGTTACCCCTTAGGACAAAGTTTCACGCAAATCGAATAGGGGTCGGGGCAAATGCTGTGTGAGTTGGCGGAGAATTACCCGTGTACATTTTTGATAGCGTGAGCAATTATATTAAATAAAAGCGCTTTACTCTTCATAAAAGAAAATTGTGGTTGATTTGTACTAAAACTGCTAGTTGGAATAATCTATTGCATTCAACAAATGTTTGAAAAAAGAAACAAACTTAGAATGCCGCGTAAACGTATGTAATGAAATTAACACAATAACATAGAGCATGAGCATGAGCATGGTTGACTGCCAATGAGCTGCTACTCCGTTATTGACAGATCAGCTGAAGTTAAACATTGAATCAAAAATGATCAGTGGGAGCCAACCATCCGTTCACTGTTTAACCCCTGAAGACCCCGACTTTATTAGTCAATACCGGCGCCCTCCCAAGAATCCTCGGGTCAACAAAAGGGAGGAATTTTAGTCCGATAGTTGAAGTTGTAGACTCATCAAGCACATAGTTTTTCGCTATATCGATAGCGGTGTGCTCTAATGTTCTAACTGAAAATTGAGCCAAAATGAGTTAATGATGCCAATTAAATTCCCTACAAAACGCTTCTAACAGATCTGAAAAATTCGTTTCCTACGCGGAGATATCGCCCTGCAACCATTTGTACTAACTGACATTTTCGTACGCATCATGGATGCGCTCTTATTTTTCATCATGGTGCAGCGACCTCAAATTTAAATCATTAAATTAGTCCATTTTTCGAACCTCACCACAGTTCTAACCATGCGCGCTTACGCAAGCATAAATAATTTTACCCGTCGACTCGCGTTGCGCGACAAATAATTGCTTATGTACAGGTGTGGATCATGAGTCATCCTCACCTGAAAAGCCCTTTATTAATTTTCGCCAATTGTTAGGCAATCAAAAAAATGATTAAGCTTTCAATTATGAAAGTGCGATGTTATTCCACAGGGGAAATTGAAGGTGTGGCTTAACCAAATTCATTGGCATGTTTGTTCAATGGAGAATTCGACCTTCTCATTATTGACTTACATTTTTGAGAATATTTGAGGAACATAATTTTGATATTCCAATAACATAATTTAAAGTTTCACGACAATGGTTCGAACCCAGGACTTCCGATTTTGAGGTGTACTACTACACCATACGGAAAGTCATGAAGAATTGCAGAGGTCTGCATAATTTAATTCATGAGGTTCATCGATGCTTCTCATCGGAACGGACAACTTTTAGTAGAACAAAATTTAGTAGAGTTTTCGGGGACTGACTATAAAAACCCCAAAATTCTTGAGGAGGGCAGTTAGTTCCAGAATTAGTTCCAGTCAGTTCCAGCCAGCTCAACTTCAGTCCAGTTCCAGAAGACGCCCCAGACCAGCCGGACCCGCCAGCAGCCACCAGTAGCAGAGGCCCCAGTCCAGCCGGACTTAGCGGTGGAGGCCGCAGTCCGCCGGGACTTAGCCGCCGTGAAGAGTCCGCCGGGACTTAGCCGCTGTGAAGAGTCCACCCGGGACTTAGGAGTTCGGGGTCTGGCATGGCTCGGCGAAGAGGTCTGAAGGACAAGTCTGGCTTCAACGTAGAGAATTGGCACGACGAAAGTCTTAATGAAATTAGCAACAAAAAGTTGAGTGATGTGATCGTGCGCGTTGAGAGTGTTACCGCAAAAATGTAATCTTCAAAAAGTGTAATATACAAATAAGTGAAGTTAACTGATCTGTTTTGACTCTACAAGTAAATATCACAAAAATCCTGAAAGCCTAAACCGCTCGGGCCGTTCAATGGCTTGACCTTTGAAAACACGCATATCCATAAAAGATACGATTATACTATAATATTATGGTAAATCGCCAGGTGTCCTTAAAAGTTTGAGCAATATTATGGAGCACTATTTTGAAGGCAAATAGCACAAGTGTGCACATTTGGAAGCGAGAAGGAATTATCAGTTAGGTGAAGTGTGTCAAAATGGTTTAGAGGCGTAGTTTTTTGGTTTGGACGACCCTACAGTGCTAAGAGTGCACAACAACTTGTAAAATGTTTCAAACTGGACATTTTTGGGCAGGTAATGGGTTGGGGATAATTATTGTTACGTCGTTTTTTTGCATGGACGACCTCTGCAGTTGAGCTAAGAGTGCACAACACCTTGAAGAATGTTTCAAACTGGACATTTGGGTTGGGCTAAGTGGGTAATGCTCAACGACACGAAGAATGTTTCAAATTGACTTTGGGTTACAGGGGAAATTGATTGTTACGTCGTTTTCTTGCATGGACGACCCCTGTAGGTGAGCTAGAGTGCACATGACATGGAGAATGTTTCAAATTGGACTTTGGGTTGGGCTAGCTAGCGCACCTACAGGGTCGTCCATGCAAAAAAACGACGTAACAACATTTTCCCCAACCCATTACCCACTTAGCCCAACCCAAAAGTTCAATTGAATATTCTTCAAGTCATTGTGCACTCTTAGCACAACTGAAGGGGTCGTCCATGAAAAAAAACGACGTAACAACATTTTTCCCCAACCCATTACCCACTTAGCCCAACCCAAATGTCCAGTTTGAAACATTCTTCAAGGTGTTGTGCACTCTTGGCTCAACTCCAGGGGTCGTCCAGGCAAAAAATACGACGTAACAACATTTTTCCCCAACCCATTACCCACTTAGCCCAACCCAAAAGTCCAATTTGAAACATTCTTCATGTCGTTGAGCATTACCCACTTAGCCCAACCCAAATGTCCAGTTTGAAACATTCTTCAAGGTGTTGTGCACTCTTAGCTCAACTGCAGGGGTAGTCCAGGCAAAAAACGACGTAACAACATTTTTCCCAACCCATTACCCACTTAGCCTAACCTAAAAGTCCAATTTGAAACATTCTTCAAATCGTTGTGCACTTCTAGCTCAACTGCAGGGGTCGTCCATGCAAAAAAACGACGTAACAATAATTTTCCCCAACCCATTACCCACTTAGCCCATCCCAAAAGTCCAATTTGAAACGTTCTCCATGTCGTTGTGCACTCCTAGCTCACCTACAGGGGTCGTCCATGCAAAAAAAAACGACGTAACAATAATTTTCCCCAACCCATTACCCACTTAGCCCAACCCAAAAGTTCAGTTTGAAACATTCTTCAAGTTGTTGTGCACTCTTAGCACAACTGAAGGGGTCGTCCATGCAAAAAAAAACGACGTAGCAACATTTTTTCCCAACCCATTACCCACTTAGCCCAACCCAAAAGTCCAATTTAATATTCTTCAAGTCGTTGTGCACTCTTAGCTCAACTGCAGGGGTCGTCCATGCAAAAAAACTACGTAACAACATCTTCCATAGTTGATGTGCACACTGGCACAACTGTTAATTAAATAAACTGGCTAAAAGTTTTTACAACATCATTTTCTTATGTTTTTAGGAGTACATCAACCTAGTATCCGTCATAGTTGATGTATTATGGATGTTTTTACAATTATATTCATAAAAAAATATAAATTCTCCAAGTTTTTCATACAAAAATTTTGATTAAAATGATATTTTTTCCAAAAGGATAATTTTCCTACCAAATTCAAACTATAATAAGTGTTTGAAAAAAGTTTTGATATAAAATGTTTTTCCTAAGCTCTAATTAATCAACTCGTGAAAATATAACATTGAAACAACTAATTTGGACTATTTTAACAATAAAATGACTTTGCACGCTTTTGTACCAAAGCCCTGTGCACGTTTGTGCTAACTTATACAAATTACCTCCCAAAACACACTTGTGTCAATTGCAAGCATGATTTTTTTTCGTATTTTCTCTGCCAAAATTTTTCTAGCATTTCAAAAGTTTTTATAATTCACAATGTCTTTAAGTAATGTCAGATGCATACTTTAAAATTGTTAGAACAATTGTTTGTCGAATAGTTTTCCAGAAACAGTAATTCAAAGTTTAAAAATCGATTTTCTCGCAACTACCAAAATGTCAGTTAGTATAAGAGACCACACCGCTATCGATATACTTGTTGATACCGCTTGAGACCGTTGAATCCACAGCATCTCCTTCAAACATCACGTGCTTAATTTTTTTTTGGGTTAGTAGGATAAGGTATTAGCTTTATGATGCCTCCCGAGCTACGATGCTATGGGGAGGACTTTCATATCAAACCCGTCGGCGAGCCTTCCGAGCAACGATGCTATGGGAAGGTATTTCTAATTAGCACACTAAAACACTCGCGCACAGGTATTTAAGAGCGAGTTTTCATCACGAAAACGTAATCCTTCAGGTGTTTCGATGATGAAAGGAAGGGTTTGTTTCTGTTCATAAAGATGAACTCATGCCACATGATTCTCTACGACAAGAAGTAAAACGGTTCAAGTTTGAGGTCCAAAACAAATAAAATCTTAAACTTCTCATCACTCCACTCTTTGATGCATTCGAAAGGTTTGAAGCCCTTTCAAAATGCTATAGACATCCAGGATCTTTGACCTTCTCATAGTTTTCAAATTACTGTTAAAATGGATTTTTTAACCTTAATAACTTTTATAATGCCTCCAACACCCATTCTCCCATAGGTCAAAGATAGGGATTTTCATGGACTATTACAGTATTAACTTTTTTACCCAAAGCAGTTTTCTCATTTTTTACGATTTTTCTAGAACAAACATTTACTTATTTTTTCCCATGAAGCAAAAGACTGCACTTTTTGGTCTCAATTTTTTCATATTCGGAATCCTCAGAAAATTTTACATTAGATTGAGTTGTTGGAAATTTGAATTTGATTGGAAAAATGCCATTTAGAATTAATTAAAATATTATTTATAATGTTGTCGGATTAGGTAAAACCAGTTTTCGCCTACTTGATACAGCATTTGATGTATTGATCATAGGGTAATAAGATCTATTTCTTTTTTCAAAATGTTTTATTTAATTTTTTTTAAATCAAAATTACAACTCCAATACTTCTAACTTACGTGAAATTGACCGAGGATTCCGAATATGACAAAATTGAGACCAAAAAGTGCAGTCTTCTGGGCTACAGGGCAAAACTAACGTCAAATGCTTGTTCTAGAAAAATCGTAGAACTATGAGAAAAACTGCGATTGGCCAAAAAGTTAATACCGTGCTTATAGTCCATGAAATTACCTATCTTTTGACCTATAAGAGTATGGGTGTTGGAGGCTGTTGCAAAAAGATATTAAGGTTTTAAAAAAATCCATTTTTAACAGTAATTTGCAAAAGCTATGAGAAAAAGTTAAACCAATCCTGGATATCTATAGCACATTTTGAAGGGCTTTGAAAGACCATTCGAATGCATCTAAGAGAAATGGAATTGATGAAGTTTTACGAAATGCGAGCAATTTTAAGACTTTTCATGTGTTTCGACCTCAAACTTCAATGCCCGTTTCACCTTACTTTGTCGTAGAGGGCTCATATTTAACATGAGTTCATCTCATGCATAGACAAACAAACGCTGAAAGTTTCATCCAAATCGGAGCACCTCGATACGACTCCTCTAGAACAAAACCGAGCAGAATCTACAAATACTGCCTCTTAAATACTAAATAAATGTAATTTTTCATCACGATTACCCAGACGACTTAATCCTTCAGCTTGCCTTTCGATCAATGATGATATAGGAAGGACTTTTTACAGTAATTTACAGTAACACTTAAACCTATGTTAATGCAACAATTCACACGATGTCGTGCATCCCGATTAACGATGATGAAGGACTTGAGCAAGCTAATCAGAATGAAACACGAAATAAAATTCTTTTCTTTCCACACACAATGCCACACAATTGACCGCGCGTCACCACCCAACAAATTGAACTGATTTTCTTCTGCTTGTGGGCAAGCCAACCAGGATGAAAAAGAAGCAAAATTCTCTTCTTTTCACACACAATGCCACACAATTGACCGCGCGTCACCACCCAACAAATTGAACTCTGAAATTAACACAATAACATAGACAAACTAAACCAGTGGTGTGCTTTCCGATCATCGATGATAAAGGAAGAACTGATATTTTTGCAAGCAAGAAAAATTGCCGATCAACACGATCGGAACTTCAGAGCAACCGCGTGGCCCCGCTGATCGCGATCGACAATGAGATACAAAAGAAATGAAAGATATAAAATTAAACATGATAAATAAAGACTTCGCGTCCCCACTACCAGCGCACTAATGATGCCACTATTCAATTTTAATAATCACTCACCCCATGCTACAAACAGAAACACAAAAGAATTAAAAACAAACTGAAAAATCGATACTGCGCGTCACCACTGCCAGTGCCCTAATCACAAGGTACGTGCTATATTTTTTTTCAATTTCAATTCGGTTTTATTAGTGAATAATCATGTAACAGTTTGTTTATTCGCAGTACATAACAGCTGTGTGTGTTTTCCATTTTGGAACGATTATTGCTTATGACTAAGAGATTACCAAGAGTAAAAGAAATTAGAAAACTTGGTTGCAGTTCCGCGAGCCGTGGCCGATTTTCTGGCAAAGGTGGCATTGCGCTACGTCCATTGGGTTTTAAAATAAAACCGCCAGTTTACCCAAAACCGTCCACCGCATTAGTCTCGGATTTGACGGTGCCGCGGTCGAAGTACAACAGGTACATAGTGTGCGTACCTGTGACTGTTGTCTTCCGCGAGAGGTAGGGGACGCTTTTCGTCGAAGGCCAAGCGGAAAACGCTGGACTGGAATCGAATGGACGACGGGTAGGATGTTCGGTGTTACTGCTGCTACCCGCTGCCGACTGAGCCATTTTCGCATTTTATAAACGAGCGGCCAAGCATCAGGTCGAGGCTCAGGCAGTGGACCAGCGAAACATGACAGCGATAGAAAGAGAACCAAATATAATTATTTTTAGTTCGTTTGGAAGTCAACGTTTGGCAGAAATATATTGATATATGATTTACATTAAATAGGAATTTACAGGAAGCCGAACGCGGGTAGAAATTCATCAGATTTGAGTTTCCATGCTCAACGTTTCCATTAGATTCATGATTTACATTAGATTTAGATTTAATTGGAGTAATTTCCTTGACTTTTTACTCTGTACATCATATTTCAACATTACATTGAGTGAGTTCACATTACGTGTGTGTAAATTTACATACAAATAAATATTTCCGAATGTTACATCATTTATGATGTAACACTTTTGCACGTCATTAAACATTTAAATTTAAGTGCAATTTGATGTAAATTTGCAACAAAATATACGTAAAAATATGATATTACGTATGATTCAACAGTTTACGTCGAATATCAAGTTTACATCAACTCAGTTTACATGTGAGTAATGTTTTCCGTGTCGAGTAAATTCACATTTTTTCTGTGTAGAGTACTCATCAATGAGACAGGAACAATCATAAAATGGCTCACAAGTCGTAGTTTCAACCAATCAGGCTCATATTTGGGGAAAGTTGTGTCTACTGGATACACGTCTGCCATGATAGTGGCTTTGGTTATGGACGCCCTTGAAAAGTTATTCATAAATGTTTGATTCTGGGTGTAAAAGTATATTATGGACAAAAATTACTTTTTCGCTCGTAGGCTGCCATTAACACCAAAACTAATATTTCTTCAAATTTCTTTCGACGTTCCATACACCCAAACGAAAAATATATCTCAAAATCTGCAACAGTGGATTTGCTGCAGAAAATGTTATATTTTATTACATTTTTTGCAGCAAGCCCATGAATCATTTTTGCCCGCGTGTAAACACGTCAGCGATCTGCAGTTCTCACCAACACATAGAATGCTGGCGCGTCCCCGAGCAACACTCTAGAGAGAACATTATGTTCGCGTTCTGTCCCTCACCATTCATCAAGCGTCCATGGCGCTGTGGTAGCGTGTCGGATAAACAACCCAGAAGTTGATGGTTCAATCCTCGTTCTGTTAAGATTTTTTTTTCTGCAATACAAACAATCTGCCGTCGGTAATGTCGATAATTGTCGGTAACGGGCAAAAATGTCATACCCCTATATCGCAAAAAATGCATGAGGACAGATTTCATGCAGATTCTGATATGCTTTCATGCCGCCATGTATCACAATCATGCGACAGCCGGTTGGGTGTAGGGATTGAGTTGGGCTACAATGTCCTTTCATTAGGTTTGGCCAAAATTTAGAATATACCCAGTATCCAGGACTGTCTCATTGTTCCCCACTCATTTCAGCTCATGGGTAACAATGAGACACTTTGATTTTTCTTCATTAAACTTTTCAAAATCTATGGAAATCTTTCAAAACATGAATTAAAAGTGATTTTTGGCATATTTATAGAGTTTTAACTTCATTAAACCAAAAATACAAAGTTATTTGGTATAAATATACGAATTTTACAAAATTTAAATACTTTTAGTATAACTTTGTTAATTAAAGTTTCATGTTGGCAAAATTGCTCTAAAATGTTCAAGGCAAGTTACCTGCAATGGAACAATACAAAAACATGATGTTTTACTAGAAAAATCTTGATTTTCGTAGTGTCTCATTGTTTCAGCTGTCTCATTGTTCCCCAAGTGCGTCTACAATGAGACAGTTGAATAACTCTGGCTGTAGATGTCGGATCGATCTCATATTTTGGTCAATGTTAGAACACATTAAAAGAAAGAAAATGCAACAAAAAGCTCATTAAAGATGAAAAAATGAGAAAAATCTTTGAAAGTGGAAAACCAGAAGTGTCTCATTGATGACTACCTACCATATGTAAAAAAGTATTAATACCCCTTGGGCACAATGCACATTTTGTGATGAAATATGTAAACAATTTAAAGTTTGACAGAAACCTAGTACTACGTTTTGTTCAGAAACTCATGCCGAACTATTTGCTACAAAAAGCTCATGAATAGATGATTTCCATAAAAAGTTATATAACAAATACTATTACAAAAATCAAAAAAAGGTGCAAAAAAACAGTTTGTACACCTTTCGAAAAATTAACAAAAATAAAGTTATTTGTTGACAAATCACCATGAATCCAGTCTCCCAACTCCAAATAGGCATCCTTGACTGATTAAAAAAATAATTTGGATTGAATATAAAGTTTACTAACTACTTAGTATAAAAGTTTATAAAACTCTAGAAATTCTATATAAAACTTATCTAAACTTAATTTTGCAAACTTTTAATTTAACTAAATGTGAATATATTACCATAGAATTGCTAAATAAATATTTTGGAGTGGGTATAACACCATTTTGGGGTTTGTTGTATCGATAGAATAGATTTTTCGTTGGAATTTCGTACCAACCCGGAACTACGTCGTCGGAAAATCCGCCGGCATCCGAACCGGTCCACGATTCCGAGTCAACCTATGTGGTATCGGAAAGGGCATAAAATTTCCGATCTTTTGATACCCAAACATCTTGGTTTTCTATAAAACCCACGTTTTTAAATACGCTGAAAGAGCTGAAAGAAGAGCTCAAAACTCTTAAGTTGAACGTGATCGAAGTATTCAAGATGACGAGTCACAACAAGGACATCAAGTATCGTGATCAACTGTACCTGGTTCATCTCGAGAAAGGATCGACAACTCCGTCTGAGCTGAAAGTAGTTTGGGGACGTTATCGTCCAGTGCACCGCGACGTGACACAATGTTCGAACTACTTTGTAACGAGTACATAAATGAACAAACATAAAATAATATTTAAAGAGGAACTGCACTTGGCGTTTCTCAATAGAATCTAATTTAATAACGCCACGAGGTAGGCAATGAGAAACTGACATACAGTTTCTCAGATTTGAATTTAAATGAGATCCAACGTTCTCCAGAGATACACTACAGCTTGTCGATCATCTTGGTGGCCGAGTGGCATAAACTCTGCCTTGAGGTGGGGTCATCAACCGGATTCGGGGAGTTCAACCTGCTAAGATCTTCCGAGGGGAATTCGCAAACTCGCGGTTTCAGGGAAGACGAACTAGCTGTTCGGGGTGAAACGGGCGAGGGTTTCGAACGATTGTCCTACGCCGAAGGTATGAGATGGATTGGAATTTGAGTTAAATCGCTCAATTTCTCTTCGCGAGGAGTTAAGCGATTTCCGGGCTCAGGCTTTCTCCACACCGCGGCGTTCTGACTTGAAACCCCAGCGGCTCACTTTATCCAGTTCCGCGAAGGAGGCTACAGGTGTCCTTTTTCTAGTGCGCGTCGTGATCTTTCTAGTTAGGTAATTTGATTCGTGAGTTTGTCTTTGGGTTGTTTTAAGTTGAAGTTTGTGTCCTTTCCTGTGTTTAGATAGCTAGAAGCTTAGGGCCGTTTTCGTGTGGCGGCAGTAGTGCTCGCGTTGGAAAACAGGTGTTTCGGTAAGGTATTGTGCTACCTCCATGTGCCAGTGCTCAGTGCGTTCTTTCCCAAGTGTAGGCCACGCTACAGGCCCAATCCACTCGCCGTCACGCTGCGAAACGCCCTGGATCGACCCAGGACATCACCAGCCCAGGCCCGGCAACGCTACGCCGGACGAACCGCGTCCGTCACCACACGAGGTTCTGAACTGACCGGCTTCCGCCGGAGAAGGACGACAGCAACCGTCAACCGTCTGCGTCCACCGCATCGGCCACGCGCAACAGCAACCGAGCACGTGCGTCAGTATCAGCGCGACCTCGCTGAGGTCCAAGCCGCGACCCGCCTACGAGTGGCGGCCACGATAGGTTCGGCGTGAAACCACGTTGAGCAGCAGCAACAGCAACAGCAGCAGGGAGTAGTCGTTTCAGCATTCGCTGGCGGCGTTCGAGATCCGGTAGGTGAAACCACCGCGACCAGAGCAGCAGGAGAGCACCAGGTAACATCCGCAGCAGCAAACCGTCGAGTTCGGCGGCCACGTGATCAACGCACTCAAAAGGGACGTGAGTAGAACGCATGTTTGATTAAAGTGATAAGTCCATGGCCCACTTGCTCGCAACCTAAAGCCCCCAGGTGCGAGGCCGATTACACGTCATTTGACGTGCCCATAAACCGTCTCGTCCGAGCACCCCTTGACTTAAACGCACACACCAACATAGAGCACAAAACATAAGCACCAAGTAGAAACCCGAAACACACGACAGATACCAGGCTAACAGGGAAAGGAAGAGGGGAGGACCGCCGGCAAAACCCGAAAATGTGCACAAAACAATGAATGAACGTTCAAACACCAACACAAATGTATCACACACCTCTGTAAAATAAACACTCAACACCAACACCAATGTCGACTTTAGTCTAGACACCAACCAAACTCTAGCTACGGACTGATCCTTAGGATGGTCCAAAAAATAAACTCATGATTAGTTCGCGATCGTAAATAAATGTAGTTTTTACTCTATTTTTCTATTTTATTCTATTTTTTTTACTGGAGAGGTTGGGCTCCTTTCTCCCACCGGGCAACCATTGCGTCTTTTCCGGCTCTTGGACAAACTGGGAAACTGGAAGGGCCAAGGGTGATGACTAGCTGCGGGAAGTTCTGAGTCTTCTTCAAGTGGATATCTTTCTTGGATTTTCTCATTGGGTAATTGTTCGGTAATGTTCTCGCTTTGTTTTTCTGCCGTCAGTGAACTTCCTTTCCCCGTTCCGGGATAAACTGAACCCCTCTGGAGGTCTCAATAGCTGGGCAAACTGAAAACAGGTGGATGGTCTCCTCAGGAGTGGCGCTTAAGCCATCTCACTTACCATCAGGAAGTTCGACAAGCTGGCGTGCTATAACTTGCATGGTGAAAGAAACTGTTTCATCAAGAGTCGTCGTGCGGAGGTGAGCATAAAACTCAAGCTTGCAACACAATCAACGAGAACATCGAAGCCAAATGCTTCAATTGCGGTGGCGACGATTCGACCAAAAATTTTAGCCGCTCATAACGAGCTGAGTTTGAGTTCACGGACGTAGATTTTCCTGCTTTGACGTCACCAGGAGCGGGATCTGCTCAAGTGGTTCCAAATCTGCAGCCATTGTGTTGAATCAGCGGCAAAAGTTGCAGTATTCTCAACACCTCCAGGTTTCAGTCAGCAACCGAGAAAAACCAACCAGCATCAACGGATGAAGGGTGACCTGTTTTCACCACAAACACTTCTAAACATTTTCATCGAGATGACAACAACACTGCTTGGTTGCAAAACTCGTGCGGAACAAGTAAGAACGCTTGGAGGGTTAATTTTAAAATACAGTTCGTAGTTTACTCGTTCTAATGATTTTAAATAATTCAAATAATTTTTTATTTTAGTGTTAAGTTAGGATTAGTTGTGAAAGTGTTTTTTTTTCTTGTTTATCCAAATGTATTCTATTCAATGCAAAAATGTAAAACAATTTAATATTAATAAATAAATGTGATCAGTTAATTATAAAACGAAAAGTACAACACAGATGAAGAGCATTTAGCCATACCACTTGCAATGTAAATGATATGTAATTATTATAAGAATGTTCAATAAAGATATATTTAAAGGAAAAAAGGAAATGGTTCAATATACCCCCGCTTACAGTATTGAGCCGAATGAGCAGCCTTGCGTAAAGCGATACGACCACTACTACTTCACTGCCTTGGCTATATAGTGAAGCACGTGATATCAACAACAAGCGTTAGAGTGACTAATTTTAGCAAACATGATGAGAGAAGGTTCCGATTTTACCTGGTTTCTGGACATAAATAAAAACTGTTAACATGATTTAGAAACTGTGAAACTGTGACCAGAAACTCAATTGATTCATAACTGTTGTTCGCGCGTTTTGTCGGTTCGTGAGAATTCGGACACTGATTAAAACACTGTTTTTAACTACGTGAGTAAAACAATTTTATTGCGCGAACAGAAACGACATTTATTACTAAATGCGTAAGGTATAATCTAATCGAACACAGGCGCAGCCAGTCCGAAGAAAGCATTCTGTAAGAACTTGCAGTTAGATTACGCCTCAAGTCCTTTTTGTCAATATTAATAATTATTACTGACTAAACTCTAAAGGGAACAGTACATGGATGCCGAGGAGACATCAAAAAGAGCAAGAATCACCATTGGCTCTCGTCAGAGATGGGCCAGGGACAGACAGGGATTAAATTAAATTTATTTGTGAATCGCATTTAGGCTGGTAGAAATTGACAATGGAGCACTTCCATTTCTACCACTCGAATCCGGTGCTCCATTGATATCCCGCGCGATCAACTGTAAAGAGATAATTAGTATAATATTTGCAAAAGATGTGAATTTCTTGTGAAGCATCAAATTTAGTCAAAATATGAATGAATGGTTTTTTAGAATCAGTAAATTTTTTCTGTGGTCACCCTAACTACCATTCATCATGATCGTAGCTTGCAAGTTGGCTATGTGGCGTTCGGAATATGAACGTAGTTTATGTTTAACACTGTAGTTTGAATATTTTTATACATATAAACTGTTTAAATCAATATTTTTTACAAAAAAACAGTCAAAAATTGAAAACTGGGATAATCAGCTTATTTTTTTAACGGGAATATCAAATATTCAAAAGACTTTCAAACGACAACGTTTGCAACATTCAGATGTGATAACTGGTAGCAGAGAGTTGTGTTGTGTCTCGTTTTCAATAGTTTGTCGTTCGTTGTCTGGTGCAGTTCTTTTTGCCTGGACAATCGCGATTGCAGTGCGTGGTGCCTGAATATATTTATATATGA